>NC_089497.1:20898544-21201486 GCF_036850765.1 Saccopteryx bilineata
ATATGATAATAATAATAATAATTAATATATGATGCCAGACACTTATAAAACTTAATATTTATTAATTACCTCCACTTGACCCTTACAGTTCTATAACATGGTTATTGTTACAATCCACATCTTAAAGCTGAAGCAACTAAGGCACACTGAAGTGAATAATCTTGCCAACACTCACAGAGAATGTAAGTAGTGGAGCCAGAATGCGTAATACAAAGTATGCAGGTGTACATGTGTGTGTGCGTGTATGCGATGGAGGAGAGCACTATCTAGAAAAGGGCTATCTAGTGTGGGGATAAAAATTGCCAGAATGATAGCTTTTATATTGTTTTTCTGGCTAGTAAATTTTTAGTTCTTATTTTTTTATTCTTGCTTTTTAGCATGTCCATACATTTTTTATTGAGCACATATTACATTTATTATCAACAATTTCCATGTGAAATAGATGTAAGACATAATGCTAAAGATGATACAATTCATCATCCTGTTGACAAAATTAGCTTTGTATCATCAGTATACCAGTAAAACCTGATCCTCTGTTTTACCCAGTTTTTAATTTTAGTAAAACATGCACACTGGAAAATGAACGTGAATAGAAAAAACAAATCGTTCTAGAATACTCAGTCAACACATAATTTTGAAAAGGTTATCAAAACACATAACCCAGCCTTTTATGTTTCTAAGGTAATTACTAGCTTCAAAATCTATAACCCCAAATTATAAATGCATCATTCAATGAATTAAACACTTTCTCTTAGCAATGAATATGTTGTTCTTGTGTGAGGTGAGTCCTAAAATGTTCCAGGTATAATATGAGCTGGTGGTCATTATTTAGGGGCTGCTATTTGTAAATATGTGTATTGCTCTTTTATTTAAAATGTGTGCCAATATATCATCACTTGTTGATAAATAGATAACAGCATGTATATGTCTTGCTGATGACTAGGTGATTGTAATGACTGGTTATATTTCTTACAGTCTGCTTTGCAAAGCCTTGAACATGTTTATATTTAACTGCAAAAGTAAAAACACCACAGTAACAGAAATGATGGGATTGATCTAAATGACCTCTAAAGTTACTCCTAGCTTTAAATTCTATTATAAAGTTAAATGAGTATTACAATTTGTTAGTCAAATCACGGTACTGTTCTCGGGGCTCATCAGGAAAAAAGACAGAAGACCCAAATAAATAAAATCAAAATGGAGAAGGAGAAGTTACAACTGACACCAAAGAAATACAAATAATTATAAAAAAAAATAGTCTAAAAAACTATCTGCCAACAAATTGGACAACCTGGATGAAATGGATAAATTCCTAAAAACATGCTATCTTCCAAAACTAAATTGTGAAGAATCAGAAAATCTGAAGAGACAGATTACAACTAGGGAGATTGAAGCAGTGATCAAAAAACTCCCAACAAACAAAAGTCTTGGACCAGATGACTTCAAGGGTGAATTTTACCAAACATTAAAGAAGAACTAATGCCTATCCTTCTCAAACTATCCCAAAAACTTCAAGAGAAGAGAAGACTCCCAAGCTCATTTTATGAGGCCAGGGTTATTGTAACTCCAAAACCAAATAGAGACTCTACAAGGAAAGAAGATTGTAGCCCAATATCCCTGATAAACATAGATGTTAAAATGCTCGATAACATGTTAGCAAACCAGATCAAGCAATACAATCAAAAGATCATACACCGTGATCAAATGGGATTTATTCTGCAGATGCAAAGTTGGTACAATATCTTCAATTCAATAAATGTGATACACCACATACACAAAATGAAGGATAAAAACCACATGATCATATCAATAGTTGCAGAAAAAAACATTTGATAAAATTCAGCCACCCATTTATGATAAAAACTCTCAGCAAAGTGGGAACAAACACACAGCGAACACCATACTCAATGAGCAGAAACTACAAACATTTTCCTTAAGATCGAGAACAAGACAGAGATGTCTGTTTTTACCAGTCTTACTCAACATAGTAGTGGAAGTCCTAGCAACAGCAATCAAACAAGAAGAAATAAAAGGCATTCAAGTGGAAAGGAAGAAGTAAAATTGTCATTATTTGCATATGACATGATACTGTATATGGATAACTCTAAAGATGACACCAAAAAACTATTATAACTAATAACTGAATTCAGTCAAGTAGACGGATACAAAATAAATATATCAGTAACATTTTTATACACCCATAATAAACTATCAGAAAAGGAAACTAGGAAAACAATCCTATTCATAATAGCTTCAAAAAGAAAAAAAAATACTTAGAAATAAATTGAACCAAGAATGTAAAAAACTGTACTCAGCAAATTATAAGACACTAAAGAAAGAAACTGAGAAAGATGCAAATAAGAAGAAGCATACACTGTGATTATGGATAGGAAGAATTAACATCACTAAAAAGTCTGTACTACCCAAAGCAATCTATAGATTCAATGCAATTCCTATCAAGATACCAATGGAGTTCACAGAACTAGAACAATTATTTCAAAAATACATATGAAAACACAAAAGGCCCTGAATAGCAACAACAACCTTGAGAAAAAAGAACAAAGTTCAACAATGGTGTTGGGAATAATAGACAGATACCTACAAAAACATGAAACCAGACCAACTTCTTACACCATACACCATTACACTCCTGGGAATATATCTGTAGAAACTAGAAAACTAATTTGAAAGACTATATGCACCCAACGTTCACTGAAGAATTATTTACACTGGACAAGATTTGGAAGTAGCCCAAGTAGCCACCAGTTCATGAGTGGCTAAGAAAAGCTGTGCTACATTTGCACAGAGGAATACTACTTGGCAGTAATAAAGCAAGAAATCTTATCCTTTGCCACATAATGAATGGACATGGAGATCATTATGCTAAGTGAAATAAGCCAGTCAGAGAAAGACAAGTACCACGTGATTTCACTTTTATGTAGAATCGAATGATTATGATGATCTAACAAGCAAAATAGAGACAGAGAGAATCATAGAGAGAGGGCAGGCTGACAGCTGTCGGGAGAGGGGTGGTGAGGGAATGATGGAGGGATTAAACGAAGAAAAAAAAAGAAAAAACTTATGGTTAAAAAGGGAGCTCTGTTTTTATATAGGAATAAATTAAAACCTATCTACAGAGTATCTGCAGTGTCCACAAGAGTTCATTATTACTTAAGAAACTGATTTCATTTTTATGTTAATGTACAAGTCAGCATCAGTTTGTGAGAACTGAGTTTTGTAGTTATTGTTTCATTTGTTCAATTTCAACATTTATTTTTTAAATAAAAAAGCCCTTGCTGTATTAATTATCCAATGAAAAGCTGTTTTATTTTATTCCAGTTAATAATCATTAGATGAAATATAACTAATTAAGCTTTTATATATGTAAACTAAAAATTTTTGTATAAATGTAGACAGTATTATGACCTACCCCAATAATAAAATATTTAATTTTTAAATTGATGGCAGTTGAATTTATCTATAGTTTTCTATCTACTTAAGATTACACAATTTTCTGAATGCAAAACAATTGTTATTCTCTTTAAACCATTGTTGAATGGCTAGATTCAAATAAAATAATCTAAAAATTGTATATTTTTCAATATAAAATGGAGGAAAATTGAGCAAAATCTGCTATTGTATCATAATACCTTTTATTAATCTATTTACAAAAAATCATTCTTTTCTTGATAGATTTAATGATTCTGTATATTCTTTATATTTTAGGTACATGTATCATGTCTGTTTATACACATATAAATTTATATAAATATGTAGTAATAGAGTATTCCTTTTGATATGCAAACTCCTATGATTCTATAAAAATATATTGGCTCTTATATTTCAGTAAAAATTTTTGGATTATAAAATATACTTTTTTTTTTGCTTTCTCAATTCTTTAAGGCAGGTCTACATAATTAAATAAATTTTCTTGGAAACTACCAAACAAAAAAATGATTAAGGAGCCTATAATACATCTTCCAACAGGCAGGAAAAAAGGGAATACTTGTCATTCATTTCCTCCTGTGCTTTTTTCAGGTCAGTTGGGTTAATTTTCACAAATTATAGTGAATCAATTTAAATATTTACATTCACAATACATACACACCACACACATGCACACACACAGTTAAAGCCTCACCATCAACATCAATGTTTTAAAGGGAGAATTCTGAAGCATCCTAAGGGCCTGCTAGCTATGCAAAATGCTAACATTTAATTTGTATACATTTTTCAAACACTGAGTGGGAGCACAAAGAAAACAGAAGAAGGAATTAAAACAGTAACTGATTCATATACTGACATTCACAACATCCTAATACTCTCTCCGTAGACTGAAGCCTCAACTACTTCTCGTGACCTGTGCTTTAGTGACTATAAATCAGTTCTTTGCCTTTTGTTAAACTATAAATGTTTCTCATGTGGGCTTTTCTGTATTACTTAGTGTTTGCTCCCTGGAATAAAACTTTACTGGTGTTATCTTCTCTCTTGAGAACAACGTAGAAAATTCAAAACGAATAAATCTCAAATCATCTAAACCTAGATTTCCCGAATCAACATCAAAAGGCCAAATCTAGCTCACACTTTTCTCAAAAGGCACTCCTCATTTCCCTCAAAATTCAACTCTTTCAGAAATGTTCATGCTTTTCTCAGGGGGACCCTGAAGAATTTTTAACAAAACTAAAGGAGCCATCCAAAGAATCTTCAAAAACTACAAGTTGGTTATTTAATGCCCATTAACTGACTCATCCCCATCTCTCGGAGTAATGACAATTGTTGTCCAGGTAAAATGACACTCAAGTTAAGTGAAACAATGAGCAAGTGAACAGCCAACAAGTGCAAACTGGCTCAGGAAGAGGCTCAAGGAGCGGGGAGAGGCGGCCTGGGCAGTGCAAACCATACCCAGCACCTCGCAGCAGCCTGCCATCAGGGCAACAGAAACAAACTCGCCCAGGAATGTGCAGGGGAAAGGGTTTGTCTGACAAGAGAAAGACTTCCATGTCAGGAGCCAAATACCACTAACTCCCCAAGGCTTAACTCTACGAAATGCCAAATGATTACTGTGCATGTGTGGAAACTTTTTCCTAAGGAAACTGAAGTATTTTAACGAATCACTGGATATTTGGAAACAGCTTTATGACTTTTTTTTTTCCTACTGCCTGTCTTCTCTAAACGCAACATTTCTTTTTTATGTTCAAAACATGCTTGGAGTTGAGAAGGGTAGCCTATAATATTAGCCAGGAGTCACTGTTTCCAAATGGTAAAGTCAATAAAGTAATACGTTGCTCTTTGATCATATTTTTTTTCTAAATTCACACCAATAACAGATTTTAAAAATATATCTCAGAGATACTTGAAATGTTGATCCTTAACCTATTTGGTTACGGATGGATGGGGCAGGAGAAAGAAGTTAGGTCACAAATTTATTATATATATATTATATATATATAATATATTATATATATATAATTGTTTTCCTAAGTGAGAAGCAGGGGGAGATTGTGGGGGGTGGAGAGGCAGACAGACAGACTCCTGCATGTGCCAAAAGGTGATTCACCTGGCATGCCCACCAGGCGGTGATGCTCAGCCCCTCTGGGGCGTTGCTCCACTGCAATCAAAGCCATTCTAGTGCCTGAGGTGGTGGCCATGAAGCCTTCCTCACTTCCCAGGCCAACTCTGCTCCAATGGAGCCTTGGCTGTGGGAAGGGAAGAGAAAGACAGAGAGAAAGAAGAGGGAGAAGGGTAGAGAAGCAGATGGATGCTTCTCCTGTGTGCCCTGGCTGTGAATCAAACCTGGGACTTTCACAGGCCGGGCCAAGGCTCTACCACTGAGCAAACTGGCCAGGGCCTAAATTTGTTTTGTTCTTAACAGTTGGAAGGACAAATTAAAAATAATATTAACATTATCTCTTTTTTAGCACACTTGCCCTCAATGATTCTAGTCACTATCAAAAATCGAACCCATCTCTTCCAAAATGAAAATTTTCCTGTTTTGAGGATGTTCAAAAAAATATGCCACAGGCTTAGAGAGAATTTCAAAATTTTCATTCCCAAAACATTTAAATCAACGATCACAAAAGAACAGTCTGTGTTCTCTCTCAAACTGACTACTACAAATGAAACAACTGTTCTGATGTGTAAATTTCTAGTATGTTTATATAAACCTATGACAAGACTTAGAGTACAATTTCATTTTCTAAAACTTTGTTATTCATTGAATTGTCAATTAATTCCTATTTTGCGTCAGTAATTATGCAGTGACTGTGAGCCACGAAGGTGAAAGTCAGCCTGTCTCTATACATTGGGAAGACATTGTAGTAAGGGCAATAGAAAATAAAGGAAATCTTGTGATTATCCATAGGCCTAATTTGTGTTATTTTTCCAAGTAGCTAATATTCAGAAATTTAAAAGTAAGAAAAGTGAGAAGGTTAGTTACTACATTAACTAAATTACTAATTATTTTCTTGTTTCTAAGGAAACTTAGATGGGAAAGGAGAAAAATAGAATGGAGTGAGAGAGATTATTGAGCTGAAACTAGTCTGAGAAACCCTCTGGCCCTCCGCTTCCTCTTCCGAAAATGAGGAATTCTGACTTGACTATATTAGAGCCCAGTTCCAATTCTATATCCTAATAAGCAACATGCTGGAGCTCTCGAAAAATTCACACTTAATTTTGTTTCTTCCATTGGCTGCCTCATCTGATTTTGCAGGACACTAGCCAAAATACCCCTACAGACCACTGAAGACTAATGCATTTCCAGAAATGGGTAATCTGACCCAATTTCTAGGAATTAGTTTCGGTCAGTCTTCTATCTGTCTTCAGAGTAACGAGAAAGAATGCATCCTGTGAGGCCCCCCACTAAATCCCACATGGACAGGTGTTTTGGCATACTAAAACAATGTACTTTTTAAAGCAAAAGACACCTGTTTGTTTTAGGTCATTCTTTTCTCCCTCTCTCCCTATATTAAAGTATGAGATAAGGGAAAAATAGTTTAGTTACCCCGGTTCAGACAACATTTGTAAATTACTGGCATAAGTCCGGTATCCACTAAACTACCTATCAATACGGTATTTCTGACTTGTTTCTAGCAGCAGATGTTTGGGTCTAAGGGTTCAAGGCACTTTGAGGATCTTCCTAAATGAAAGTTAAAGCAGGAGGTCAGCTGCATAACGATATGCTTTTTGGAAGATTCAAGGCACAGTTTGGCCTGAAATTATTTCATTCACTTGTCTCTGCCAGAGACTGATATTCAATTCAACTATTAGAGAACTTTGTGTCTTTCATTTTTCTCTTTAAAGTTTATTATTTTCAACCGCAGTTTGCACTCAATAGTATTCCATACCAGTTTAGACGTCCAGCAACATGGTCAGGAAACCATACATTCTATAGAAAGCTGCCCTCTCCTGCCCCAAGCGCCACCAGGCCCCATAACCAGTTATCTCAACACTGACCATATTGTCCAGGCTGCAACCTGAATATATGTGGTTATTCTGCGGCGACTAATTAGTACTGCTTCATCCCCTCAATTTTCTCACTCAGCCCCTTAACTCCCTCCCCTCTGGCAGGTGTCAGCCTGCTCTCTGTATCTTTCAGTCTGTTACTATTTTGTTTATTTTGTTCACTATATTCCACATATAAGTGAAATCCTATGGTATTTGTCTTTCTCTGACCGACTTATGTCACTTAGCATCATATGCTCTAGATGAGGGGTCCCCAAACTACGGCCCGCGGGCCGCATGCGGCCCCCTGAGGCCATTTATCCGGCCCCCACCACACTTACGGAAGGGGCACCTCTTTCATTGGTGGTCAGTGAGAGGAGCATAGTTCCCATTGAAATACTGGTCAGTTTGTTGATTTAAATTTACTTGTTCTTTATTTAAAATATTGTATTTGTTCCCATTCTGTTTTTTTACTTTAAAATAAGATATGTGCAGTGTGCATAGGGATTTGTTCATAGTTTTCTTTATAGTCCGGCCCTCCAACGGTCTGAGGAACAGTGAACTGGCCCCCTGTGTAAAAAGTTTGGGGACTCCTGCTCTAGATCCACCCATACTGTCACTGAGGTAAGATTTCCTTAGCAACCCCTTGTGTAAACATAGCAGAGATCTTTTAACCACTCATCTACCAATGGGCACCTGGGCTCCTTCCTAATCTTTACTATTGTAAGTAACGCTGCAATGAACATAGGGGTGCATGGATTCTTTAAAATCAGTGTTTTGGAGGCCTGACCAGGCGGTGGCACAGTGGATAGAGCGTCGGACTGGGATGCGGAGGATCTAGGTTCGAGATCCTGAGGTCACCAGCTTGAGCGCGGGCTCCTCTGGTTTGAGCAAAGCTCACCAGCTTGGACTCAAGGTCGCTGGCTCAAGCAAGGGGTTACTCGGTCTGCTGAAGGCCCGCGGTCAAGGCACATATGAGAAAGCAATCAATGAACAACTAAGGTGTTGCAACAAAAAATTAATGATTGATGCTTCTCATCTCTCTCCGTTCTTGTTTGTCTGTCCCTGTCTATCCCTCTCTCTGATTCTGTCTCTGTCTCTGAAATAAATAAATAAATAAATAAATAAATAAATAAATAAATTTCTTTACACAAATTTTTGCCTGACCAGGCGGTGGCACAGTGGATAGAGTGTCGGGCTGGGATGCAGAGGATCCAGGTTCGAGACCCCGAGGTCGCCAGCTTAAGCACGGGCTCATCTGGTTTAGGCAAAGCTCACTAGCTTGGACCCAAGGTCACTGGCTCGAGCAAAGGGTTATTCAGTCTGCTGAAGGCCCACGGTCAAGGCACATATGAGAGAGCAATCAATGAACAACTAAGATGTCACAATGAAAAACGATGATTGATGCTTCTCATCTCTCTCCGTTCCTGTCTGTTCTCTGTCTGTCCCTATCTATTCCTGTCTGTCTGTCCCTATCTATCCCTCTCTAAATTTAAAAAAAATCTTAAAAAAAATTTTCTGCTTTAGGATCTGCCCTAAGCATCGTGAGAATTAACATTTTTAGTCTCATTGAAAATTCCCTTTCTAGAGAAAGACAAAAGATAGAAATATACGTATTTCCTAATCGAGTCAGCTTAGCAGCTCTTCTGTAACAGCCTAAAGAATCAGTGCACAGGATAATTCTACCTTCTGAAGACACTCACTTTCTTTGGTATGGGACATGTCCTTGCCATTCCCAAACTTTGTGATCTGTGGGACTTAGTAAGTGCTAGGTAAAGTAAAGCTTCCTCGCATTTATCCAAAACACCCTTCCTTTAAATATCCAAAGAGTGTCACCTTGTCCTGGCATCTGGTTTCCTAGTGAACATATCTTAACTACACATGATTTTATAGATTCCAAGACTGCCTGTACCGTAATCTCCACTCTGGTTGAATGCCAGAGACAATAGTTCAGTTTAGTTATTTTAAAGTTTAATTTTCTTCTCTAGCTTTGAATCTTCTGGCTGGAAAGTTCTTGGGAGCATAAAACTGCAGAGAAACTATAAGCTTCTAAATCTCTGAGTCAAGTTAATTTGTGTAGTATGGAATTATAGGGGCTCTTCTTTCTCAAAGAAGCCCTGTATGAATTCTTTTAAACCCATTTGCATTCTTGTTTAAAGTTGCAAAAGAAATTAGATCCGCCACCTTAAATAAGTTGACAGTGGATCAAAAACTACCTCAGATCTAATTGTATTCTTTCCTCTTAATGAATCTGAGCTTACGTGGAAATAGCAATGATCTATGAGGCACTTAAAGCTGACAGTTAATACCACTTTCTGCCTACTATTTTAAATAAATAAATGGTCATTTGCTAAGTGGACATTCTACCTCATCAACAAAAGATGCAACACGGAAAGCAAAAGTCATTAACATAATACAAAATGCTTGCAAAAGGCCTTTGGAATGCCTAAACTAAAAAAGTACACTACCAAGGACTTGGAAAGAATTTCAAGCTCCAAGGCCAAAGAATCTACTGCATATTAATCTTCTTTATCAAAAAGTTGATTTGGAGCACTAAAGACAAGATTAAGCTTCTTGTGAAATGGGGAAAAAATCTTGGGAGACTGCATAGCATGGTGGAAAGAGGCCCCATTGGGGAGCAGGGAATTCTGATTGTTCTAAATTTGTCGCCAATGAGCTTTGAGATATTTAGCAGGGCATCTCAGTCCTATGACTACCTATATTCTCATTTGTAAAAGGAGGGCTTGAGGCATGTTCTTCTAGTTTGATTGTCCTGAAAAACAGAAATTTAGAGAGTTTTTATGGACTGACTGAGGTGGCAGAATGCAGAGAAAGAGTTTGAAAAAACTCCTTACAAACTTATTACTGGAGCTCTGCTTCCCAAGGACATTGAATTCTTTCAAGTGAAAGAATGCAGGCAGCAACTGTCACCCTGGAAGAGGACAGAGTAAATGTGCTCTGATTTATATAAAGCCCAATGTATGATTGTTAAAAATTCCTTTGCCCAGTGAGAAAACTAGTGAATTGTTCTCAGCTTCCACTACCCCATCGACGAACTCTCCAATTCTGAAAGCTTTGCTTTAAGCATCTTCTTGATGCCAACATTATGAACGCAGGGAGCAGGGCGGGGTTAGAGAACAACAAACTGTCTGCATTTCAGATGAGGAATCCACTGAGCATGAAGAGAATCATTTCCTCAATTTTTCCTGACACATATTTTGAATGTGTTTTTTTTCTTGGTTCTTACTGTCACTGTTAGAATGCAAGTGCATTCCTTTCTACACACGTTCTGCAGTGTCATCATGCCTTCAGAGCATGTGCTGAGAGACTCAGTCAAGAGTTCTCCTGAGATATTAGGGGCTGATGTATTAAGTCTTTAAAAAATGGGTGAGCCCAGGGAGCAAGAGGCTTAGCATCCCTGAGCAAATCCGGACTCTGTAGAGCACACTGGGAGATTCTTGCACAGCCACGCAGCCTCTGGGAATTCACACCAGGGCCTACAAAACTTACTCTTCAGACATATTTACATATTGCTTTGATTCATTTAGCCTACTGTATGTCTGAATAACACACTGCAGTTCATCCGGATTTAAAGGCAGTTAGCTATGGCTTTCAGATACTAACCTATTACCCATCTACCATGTACATGTTCAATAAAAAAAGTAGCTTAAAATTTCAAGTGTGCATTTGTGCTGTTAGAAAAAAAAAGCTGAAAGTACAAATGTCTGGAGTATAAAGTTCTGTTGTTTTCAAAAAGAATTTTCAACTATATGATCATATATTAAGAAGGAAATATATACCTATGTTTAAAATCCATCATAATGAACCATTTTAAAACATATACTTCGGATCTACACAGATTTGAGCGAGAATAAATCAGCGCAAAGACACGCTGCAATTAAATACAAAAGTGATATAAAACTTTAATGCTCTGTTTTCTAATATTTTATAACTGGACCACTAAGCATTCTTTATAATTCTATCCTTTTTTTTCTGCTTTTTTTTCCTTTTTTTCTCCTCAACAGTTCAAATGCAGTAGAAGTTGTAACCCTAATTATTTGTCTCCCAGGCAAGATGCTATTAAAGGTCACTTCCCATGTACGGAGAAAACAATCTTCATGGATAATAATGATAAAACCTTATGGAATGCAAAAACAACCAAAATATGTATTCTCAGATGACTCCATTAGGGCCAAGTCAGTGTTAGTCCCACTTCACCCACGCACCACACAGTCTAAAAATGCTGTCAGCCTGATAAGAATTTCCTGATTTACTCTTTTTTTCCAATAGAAAATATAGGTCATCAAAATAAACTCCCGACAGTAAAAGAACAATAGTTATATTATCAAGTCTTTTTTTTAATGTGTTAGCCAGTTATAGGCAAGTAGTTTCTTAATTGGATTTAAAAAAAAAAAATTTCTAACAAGCCATTTTCGTAAAAGTAACATGAAAATTTCCACGCATATCTCTCAACTAAGTTATTTAGGTCAAGTCAGCCTCACTGCTACTCAAACAAGATCTACAGAATTCCACGGTATAGTGCAAGCTGATTATTACTTTACTAATATGTGCCACTCGTCAATGTTGACAAGTCAGGTAACAGAAGAAGCTCCTTCTTCAGTTTGTTGATGGTCTTAGCAAAAGAAAGAAATTTGCGGACTGAGTCTCAGGGCTATTGCAAATGTTAGGTAAAGGATGGGGGGGGGGGATAAACTCACAAAACAGTGTTCAGCTGATGTGTTGTAGAATTACGCACCTTAACGTTGTATGAATTTGTTAACCAGTGCCACTGCAATGAATTTTAATAAGGAAAAAAAGATTGGAGCTATGTCTTATTGAAAACTAAATGTTATGACTTGTCATTTTAATTTTTCTGATACTGAATTTTATTATTTCCTAGCTCAAGAAAGTATGACAGTTCTAATCCCCAATCGCAGACTCATATTTTCATGGAATTCTTTTCACAACTCTAGAAAATAAAATCTTATTCACAGCACCTACTGGCTCAAGTTATTTTGAAGGGGAAAAAAAATGCCTTCCCAACTGTTTAGTAAAGTTTGAGCCTGTTGCACATCCACATTCCAGTTGATAATTGGAGGCCTCTCCAGTCTCTGGGATGGAAGAAAGGACGGGAGGAAAGGGTGGCTCATCTGGGACGGTGTTTATAAAACACATCAACTCATTTGCAGCCCTTCTTTGCCTCACTTGCCTAACTTGTACTAAATAGTTTTCTCCATTATTTATATATTTCCTATTCAGAGCCAAAGAAAAACAAACAACATAACCAAAACGTTTTAATCTGTCACCCTTGACCACAAACTGCAAAATGTTTTCCCATTCTCCTCTACAAAAGTAATCTCTGAAACGCTGAACCTGCTGAATATTAAATAATAATAATGATAGTAAAAAAAAAAGTGAGGTTCTCTCTCCTCTTGTCCTAGTTGGTCCATGTGGACCTCATACTGTGAGACAGATCAATCCGAGGTGGGTTCCCTTATGAATCAGATGGATTTCACAGTCCCTAAATTCTAAACTTAAGCTCTGATTTCTTTCCAAAGAGGAGCAGTGCAAATCTAGGACAGATTAATTAAAAAGCCAAACTTCTTAAAAACTATCACAAAACATAGAGTTTCTAGGGAAGGATATATATGATATATATATATATATGATATATATATATATATCATATATATATGGCAATAAGTTCAATGAGTTGTAATTTTCTAACCATATCTAGGTCCCTGATAAATGTCTTCATTAGTGTAATTTTTAAGTCTCACTAAATCAATCCACCCTCAAGGCCTGGGTCTGAGTAACCTCTTTTGGTATATCGCAGCGCCACATACTCACACGGGCTTTATAAAGCACTAACTAAGCCTTGACACACACTCTGCTGGTGTCCAGAGAGGAATGCCCAGCCCAGGGGTACCTACTGCCAGATTTCCCAGAATCTTCCTCTCCCTTCTGAAGAAACTGTACCATCTCCCTGGTTCCAAAGCCCCTTTAATCAGCAGCATTTTCCATCACTGTGGGCATGGTGGAGAACCAGTGACTCAAGGTTACCTCTCAGCCAGAAGGGGACACACACACGTACGCACACAACATACTTCCAACAAACTGAACTGTAACACTTCTGTGCTACGGTGGAATTAAAGGTAAATGAGAACGAGAGTGGGGTGAGGATGAAGAAGGTAAAAGGTGGTCAAATATACGGCGACAGGAGAAGACTAGACTTTGGGTGGTGAGCACACAATGTAACAGACAGAAGATGTATTATAGAATTGTACACCTGAAATATCTGTTATTAACCAATGGTTTAGTTTTTTAAAAAGTGAACGAGGAAGTTAGGGATCAATCCCTGTCCTCTAAAGTCGCAGTCAGAAGAAGACACACTCTGCAAGAAGTTCTAGCAATGTTTGATGGATATTACACTAGACCCACGTTCCACCATAAAAATCCCCAAAAGGCCACTGCCTGAGCTCACTGCTGTCCGGGTAGTCAGTGACACATTTCGTCCGCTTAATCAAGAAAACCCTGCAACACTCTACCTTCCCAAAAGAAACAAAATGTTCGGTTTAAGGGAAGTTTACTCACATAGTCCTAAGACAGATGCCCTTGGTGAGCTCCAGAGAACTGAGCGCTAAGAGCTAGGTGGCTGTGACGGCAGCCTCTGAGTTCCGGTGCTGAGCACACTCAGGGGAGCCCCAGCCAGGTGATCCCTCACTTCGAGTCCCCACCAGTCCGCCCGGCCGCCGGTCCCTTCCTAACGCCTCTCCTCCTGTCCTCTGATGTCTCTCTGCTCAAGGGCGCTTCCACGGGTCCCGGAGCATCCTCAGCGCCACGCGTCCCGGCGGGACGTGGCCGGAGCCCCAGACCGATACTCGCGGTGCCCCTGTCCCCCGCCCCCGCCCCCGGCCGGCTGCCCGGCCGGTGACTCACCTGCTGGCCAGGTTGGGGCGCCGGGTGGTAGTAGGCTGTAGGGCAGGTCGCAGCTGCCACGGGGTTGGGCAGATACTGGGGCGCTCCATACGGCTGGGGGTGATACATCACCTCCGCACAACTCATGGCAGCCGGGGCAGCGGCGGCCCCCGAGCTGCCGCCGCGGTTCTGCGCGCTCGCGCGACCGGCGCCGCCGCCGCCGCCGCAGCTGCCGCCTGTGTCGCTGCTCCAGTGGCTACTGCGGCGAAGGCGGGTCCTCGGCGGCCGCGGGCTCCGTGCGGGGCGCGGGCGCGGGCGGGGCTGGCAATCCGCGGGAGCCCGTGCGCGGGCACCTTCATCTTCAGCCCCGCCGGGGGTCCCCTGGCCCGCGCTTATCTGGCGGCTGGGGACGGCAGCGGCCCGCCGCGCGCCGGGGGCATGACAGCGCCGGGCCGGGGAGCAGCGGCAGGCGCAGCGGAGCCCTGGCCGGGGCCGGCGGCGCCGCTTCGCAGGCACACGCTGCGCGCCCGGGGCTCGCCCTATCACAGGCGCTGCGGGCCGGGCGCGGACTGGGCGGCGGGGGCAGAGGGAGGGGTCGGCCGGGGCGGAGGGGAGCGCTTCGCCTCCCGGGCGGTGACGCGCAGCGCGCCCGAGTTCCTCCAAGTCCGTCCGCGGCGGGCGGGTCACCCGGCAGGGGGGACCCCGGGCAGGGCCGGCCGCGGATTGGCGCGAAGTTGGAAGCCCTCTCCGCCTCCCAGCCGTGGGACGGTGGTGGGAGGGGAATGGTATGCGAGAGGCTCCGCGCCCTCCGCGCCCTCCGCGCGCCGCGGGCTTCCACCCTGCCCCTGTCACCTGGCTGCCGGGGCGAGGGCTTCCCAGCCCCAAGGAGCTTTCACAGGGGACAACGCAGAGGCCGGGGCCAAAAGACAGCTGAGGGTTCAAAGAGCTAAAACACAGCAAGCTCAAAATAAACTGGGATCGCCCGGACATTAACTACAACCATACGTGGAAGTTAACTGTACTGCAAGTGCGCGCATGCCAGGAATGCAGCAGTTTTCAACAAGTAATCTCCGTTTTACGTTTACACCTTCATGGTATGACATTCTTGCGGGACGTCAACCTTTTCTGGCTTTTCCAGCTTGGTTTCCATAGAGCAGTGTACAGTAACAATCCAGGAAACCCATTCAGCCTCTAGTTCAAGGTGTATCTATTTGCAAGTGGCTTATCACCTCCAAAATGAAAAAAGAAAATCTATTGTAGGAATTGCTATACAATCAGATAAAACAGAAAAGAATTATGCTTGTTTTATAAATAAGTAAACTCTAGCTCTTCTAAATATGTAGACATGTATTTGACAAATATATTTCTCCCCTTATGTATAGCTGTGGTCGCTTATGACCAAAGAAGTTCTTATTTTCACAGTGACTATCCTTGGTCAGAGGAAAAGTCCATCCGGATGTCAAATGAAATGATGTTGTTGTGATTGAATTGTGCCCTCCCACCCCACCCCCCCAAAAAAAGTCGGTATGTTGAATCCCTAACTCCCATGTAATTATTTAGAGACAGGACTGGTAAGGAGAGAATTAAGGTTAAATGAGATCATAGGGTGGAGTCTGGATCTAGAACTTGTGTCCTTATGGAAAAAACACACAAACACCAGTGATCTCTCTCTGTGCCGGAACAGGGGAAGGGTCTTGTAAAGACCCAGTGAAAATGCCCAGATTACCAGCCAGGAAGAGAGGTCTCACCAGAAATTAATCCTGAGATCACCTTGATCTTGGACTCCTGGCCTCTAAAACTCTGAGACTCTAAGTCCACGCCTCGCAGTCTTGGTATTTGTTATGGCAGTCCTATCAGACTAATGCAGATATATAGTACCAACATATACTATAAATTTTTACATAAATGTGCACATATAACAATGCAGACACATCCGTACATAAATACAAATACACTTGAATATATACAAACTCACACACTTAAACTCACAAACTAGAATCATTGGAAAGGAACTCTGCATAACACCTCTTATTCACTCAGCCATTCTTTCATGCATTGAATACTAAACTATTTTTATTAAGGGATTAAACGTGTTGGACTTCCAATGTGTCTGTTGTAGTGGAGCAGTATTCATATCAATAAGATATATAAGAATTTCTTTAAAATGTTTATTACCGTTCCCAAATTAACGTTCCCTGTTTACACCCCCTTCCAGTGTTTCGGATTCATTACTCAGCTCCCCTCTTCATGGTTCCCCATAGACAGCCCATAGGAACTTCAGTCGTAACAGCACTAATATGTTCCTCATATCCCCAAACGGATCCTCTTCTTTTAACCTGCATCTCGGGGATTGAAACTTCCACCCACTGCTTCTGAGCTAGAATCCTGGGAACCATCCAACACGCCTTCTTGCTTCTCACAGTCCACACGTCCGACGTTAGAGTCCATTTGATCCCAATTTCTACGTTCCTCCTGACTTCCTGCCCTCATCTCTTTGTCTCCGAGGCTGTAACTCTCTACTGCACCCAGTCTGTCCCCCAGACTGCTGCAGGAGGGCTCTCCCCGATTCCCAAGCCCCCAGGGTGAACCCTCCTCTCACCCATTCTTCACAGCTTCTCTTCCCATCTTCTGTCCTATACACTGCAAATCCAGCAAATTCATAATGTTTCATCACTCTTTTGACCTTTTTCACAGTAGCTGCCCACAGTCTGCACTCTCATCCTTCAAATTCTGGCCCCTGCTGATGTCAGCATCTCCCGCAACTGTGCATTCAACCATCTGAATGGAGACCTCCCTTTCTAGGTGTCTGCTACTACTGTGTTTTTAGACACACGCCCAGAACGTCTGCACCAATACCGCCCCCAGCCCCCGTTACTTTCACTCGTGAACTCCTTCTCCTTCAAGGGGGTGTCTTCCAAAACGTCTGCTGAAGACCAGCTTTGATTCCCTTAACTCTCAGCAACTCCGGCACCCGGTGAATACTGCTCCACCCCACTAATAATCAACTACCTGACCGGAAATTGCTTCTTTGCTTGTTTCCTCAATACAACCATGATGGCTTGAGAGCCTGCAGGGGCTGTGACTTTCATCTCTGAATATTGACCATGTAATACCTGGTTTTAGTAAACATTCATTGAACAAATAAAGCATAAAAAGGAGAGGAAAAACCCTGGAGGGAACTTACGCTTGTGGAGGATCTGAACACATATGAAATCAGTGAGGGTTCAAACATGGCTTCTGACTCTCTCTCTCTCTCAGGCTTTTCACTGTACGTTAGAATGAGAAGGACCTTGTGATATGAGAAAATTTAGGACCTAAATTGTGAAGTGACTGAATTAGGACACAACGCTAATTTGTGCTGACAGCCCTGCCTCAAAAACCAGACCTCCTATTTTAAGCAATTAACAATTTCCACTTTAACTTAATATACCTGGTGTTGGCTATTTTTTGGTATAATTATGTGTTCAATATTTCCCTTTTCCACTAGTCCATTTATATCTTGTACAGCTAACATTTAGAAGCTATTTCATATTGCTTCTCTGCCTTTTTGGCTACAATCAAGTGTAGAAGATATTCCGTATGTATGTGTTGACTTAGACAATAAGCCAGAACTAGATCCAATGTGTCCATACCCCCAATTTCTGCACCTTCCTTGCACCTTGCATGGCCTCTACTAGGCTGCCAAATTTTTATTATATGACAAGGATATAGTTCTTATATATCATAACTTGCAAACTCAAAAGTCTGGAGATATTATTCGGCAAAATCTTTCTATAATGCAATATCATTGTTTTGATACCTTCCTCATTTCTATATTGTACTGATGGGAGAAAATGAGGGAATAATGACAAATTCTGCCCAAAGTTAAAATTAAAACCTAAAGGAAAGATAGACGGAGTAGAGGGAGAAATTAACCTGTCAAAAGCTAGAATTTGCTAATTAATAAAATGTAAGCTCATTCCTATTAAAGAGAGCTATGTTGGACTTGTGGTAGGAGAACACATGTACCTGACTTCCCCCAGGGGTACGTTTAAGGGTTTTAGAATGAAAAGAATCAAAATGATCATCTAGTCTAAAACATCTTTCAAAGATAAGCAGACTTGCAGTCTGATTTAATGCAGGCAACAGGAGTCAGTACAAAAACCAAAGCCCCAGATCTCTTGAAGACGTGTTCAGTTCTTCTTCTATCACCCCATGATAGACACATAAATAATAAGCACACATGTATATTTACATGCAGACATACATTAAATGTGTGTGTAAGCATATATGTACCTAGTCAGATATATTCATTTAAGCATATCCTTAAAAGAAGAGGTTTTAGATTAGATCATCTTTTGGTCAACTTGGCATTGCAGAAAAGGCGTGGGGGTGGTGGAGATGAATGTAGGCCGATTGCATTGAACAGTAGTGAGTCACCCAGCTCAGAGAATGCAGTCTGACCACTGGTGGACTCATTGTCATGTCTACTTTGTAGAGGTGTCACAATTACCCGGAATAAAATAGTAATGGGATGAAACTTGATCGTTTACACTTCTTCAGCTTCAGGTTGATCACAGTTAACTCTTTGTTCCCCCTCTCCCTCTCACACTCTCCACCTCCTCTGTCTCAGCCCTGACGTGGAGCCCCGTCCTACCAAACTGTGGTCCTCCACCTATGCCATGCTCTCTAAGCCACTGCAGCTTTAAGAAAATACCAAACTGTCCTTAAATGTTTCCAACTGCTCTGAGTTAGGTGTTTACAGTCAGGGAGTATTTGGCCCCACTCACCAAATTTCCCAAAATGCTCCCAAGTTTTTCAGCTGGAAGTAAACATCCCAAACCAGTTTTACTTAGAGGGATAACTTAAAGTGAATTTTCTCAGTATTTCTTGAAATAAGATAAGAAGAAAAAAAGGGAGGCAGCTTTTTTTTTTTTTCCCCCTGAGAACCAAGCTTGTCTTTAACTTGGGTTTCAGTGCAAGAGATCGTATGAGACCAGCACTGCACATGGGCGGATGTATTAACCTACGTATCCAAACCTCCCAAGCCACCAAACAGCTGAATCTTAGCCAGCCCTCCGGCCTAAGCTGAACTCCCTAACAATACAGGTCTAGAAATCTAGAAATCACGCTCTGAGGAAATGGGCTTGGAGCATCTATCTGCACAGGGAATTCCCCAGTATTAAGTACAGTTACATGGGTGCCCTGGGCAGGAAAATGCCATGCCTCCCCAAAATGGTGTCCCACTCTAATCTCTTGAACCTATGAAAATGTTTATTATTTTTTTCTTTTTTTTTTTTTTTTTTCATTTTTCTGAAGCTGGAAACAGGGAGAGACAGTCAGACAGACTCCCGCATGCGCCCGACCGGGATCCACCCGGTACGCCCACCAGGGGCGACGCTCTGCCCACCAGGGGGCGATGCTCTGCCCATCCTGGGCGTCGCCATATTGCGACCAGAGCCACTCTAGCGCCTGGGGCAGAGGCCAAGGAGCCATCCCCAGCGCCCGGGCCATCTTTGCTCCAATGGAGCCTCAGCTGCGGGAGGGGAAGAGAGAGACAGAGAGGAAAGTGCAGCGGAGGGGTGGAGAAGCAAATGGGCGCTTCTCCTGTGTGCCTTGGCCGGGAATCGAACCCGGGTCCTCCGCACGCTAGGCCGACGCTCTACCGCTGAGCCAACCGGCCAGGGCGAAAATGTTTATTTTTACATAGCAAAGGAGAGTTAAAATTACAGATGGAATTAAGGAGTGTATTTAAAATAAAATTATCCTGGTTTATCTCGGTGGGCAGTGTAATCACAAGGGTCCCTTTAGGAAGGAGGCAGGAGACACAAGAGTCAGTGTCATACTGTGGTGAGATGAGGAAGACTCTGAGTCCATGGGTGACTGGCGCTGGAAGACAGCCAGGAGCCAAGGAATAGGGCAGCCTCAAGTCGCTGAAAAGGGTTAGAAAGGGGAGCTCCCCTAGAGCCGCCAGAAGTAACACAGCACTGCCAACACCACTTTCACTTCTGACCTTCAGAAACGCAAGGTTATAAGTTGGCATGTTTTAAGGCACTGAGCTGTGGTGATTTGTTGCAGCAGCAATAGAAAATGAATACAATAATTGAATGAATACAATAATTGAATGCCTCCTTCCTAAAAGGACCCTTGTGATTACACTGCCCACCGAGATAAACCAGGATAATTTTATCTTAAATACACTCTTTAGTAGCCTTAATTCTATCTGTAATTTTAACTCTCCTTTGCTATGTAAAAATAAACATTTTCATAGGTTCCAGAGATTAGAGTGGGACACCATTTTGGGGAGGCATGGTATTTTCCTGCCCAGGGCACCCATGTAACTGTACTTAATACTGGGGAATTCCCTGTGCAGATAGATGCCCCCCCCATTCAATTATTTAGCTAAGCTTGTCCCCCTTTCTCTACAGATTCCTATGAAAGTATTCTAACGCCTAGAGGCCTAGGATAGACTCTGTTTGCCTGACTGCAAGGGGGGAGGTGCCAAGCACACCAATGGAATGGAAGTGAAAATAGAAGGTCCAACTGACATGTAAAGAAATAAAACCTCTTTATTCTTTTGTCCTTCAGAATCACCTGCCTTACAATATGTATATATATGCTTACTCAGGGTACTTACTCATGCCCCGTTGCAACTATTACCTCATGTCTGCTTCACCGTTTCCAAGCTCCTCAAATTCACTTTCTCCACTTTCTTCCCTTCCATGTACCACTCGAGCCTCTTACAGTCAGATTTTTACACCATCACTTCACCAATACTTATTAAGGTCATCGGTAATAAACATATTTACAAGTTTGAAGTTTATTTTTTTAACTTTATCCAAATTGAGCTTCATAATTTTTAACATTATGGATTAGTCCTGCCTTGAAATTTTTTCTTCTCTTGACACCCTTCCATGGCATCTCCCTCTCTTAATCAGTCTCTTTACACTTTTTTTTGATGATTAATCTTTATTTTTTTAACATCGTTAGCTTTATTTTTTTAATAAATTTTTATTAATTTTAATGGGGTGACATCAATAAATCAGGGTACATATGTTCAAAGAAAACATGTCCAGGTTATCTATGTTGCATACCCATCACCCAAAGTCAAATTGTCCTCCATCACCTTCTGTCTAGTTTTATTTGTGCCCCTCCCCCTCTCCCTTCCCCTCTCCCTCCTTCTCCCCCCCCCCCAACCACCACAGTCTCTTTACACTTTGACAATTCTTTCTCAGTTTCCTTTGCCAAATCTTCCTCTACTTAATCTCTAAATATTAAATTTCTTAGTTGTTTAGTCCTGGGCCTTTTCTTATCTTACTCTACCCTCTCACCCTAGAAATCTCATCTATCTTCAACTCACCTCTATATACAAATAACTTACCAAAATTTACCCAATCTTGATAGAGATTTATCATATATGGAATTCTGAAGTTAATAAATAAAACAAAACCATGTATGGTCCAAATTTCTATTGAACATTTCTTTAATGAAGTGAATATATATTATGTATCAAAAGATTTGATACAGATAATTTGGTCTCCAGCTTCAACAATGGAAAGGATATCTTTCTTAGGTTGACCACCAGATGAAATACTAGATCATGTTTAAGAGTTATGTCAATTTTTTGTTGTTTTTGTTTTCTTATTTTTTTTATTTAGAAAATTAAATTTAATAGGGTGACATTGGTCAGTAAGAATACATAAGTTTCAGATAAACATTTCTACAGCATTTGAACTATTAATTGTGCTGTCTGCCCGTTCACCCAAAGTCAAAGTATTTTCCATCACTGTATATTTGTCCTACTTTACTCCCCTCCTTCTCATCCCCTCCCCCTGAAAACCTCTTCAATTTTATCTATGGCTATGAGTCTCAGTTTTATATCTCACCTGTGTGTAAAATTATATAGTTCTTAGCTTTTTCTGATTTACTTATTCACTTAGTATAATGTTCTCAAGGTCCATCCATGTTGTTGTAAGTGGCAATATGTCATCATTTGCTACGACTGAGTAGTATTCCCTTGTATATATGTGCCATATCTTCTTTATCCAATCCTCTATCAAGGGATATTTTGGTTGTTTTCATGTCATGGCCATTGTGAATAATGCTACAATGAACATGGGGATGCATGTGCCTTTGCATGCCAATGTTTTTTACTTTTGGGGTAGATACTCAGTAAAGGGATTATTGGGTCATATGGTATTTCTATTCTTAATTTTTTGAGGAACCACCATTCTCTTCCATAGGGCTGCTACATTCCCAGCAACACTGAATGAGGGTTCCTTTTCTCCACAACCTCTCCAACACTTGTTATTACCAGTCTTGTTGATAACAGCCAATCTAATAGGTATGAGATGGTAATTCATTGTAGTTTTGATTTGCATTTTTCTAATATCATTTCTCTAATTAACATCCTTTCATATACCAGTTGGCCATTTATATGTCTTTTTTTGGGAGAAGTGTCTGATTAGGTCCTCTCCTCATTTTTTTAATTAAATTATTTGTTTTATTGTTGTGAGTTGTTTGGGGTTTTTTTTGTATTTTTTTGAAGTGAAAGGTGGGGAGTGGCAGACAGACTCCCACATGTGCCTGACCGGGATCCACCCGGCACGCCCACCAGGGGGCAATGCTTGAGCCATCTGGGGCATTGCTCCATTGCATCCAGAGCGATTCTAGCACTTGAGGCAGAGGCCAAGGAGCCATCCTCAGCACCCGGGCAAACTTTGCTCCGATGGAGCCTTGGCTGCAGGAGGGGAAGAGAGAGACAGAGAGGAAGGAGAGGGGGAGGGGTGAAGAAGCAGATGGGCGCTTCTCCTGTGTGCCCTGGTGGGAATCAAACCCAGGACTTCCCCACACCGGGCCAATGCTCTACCACTGAGCCAACCATCCAGAGCCTTGTTGTGAGTTCTTTATATATTCTGGATATTAACCCTTTACCACAGCTGCTATTTGTGAATATCATCTCCCATTTGTTTGGTTGCCCTTTTGTTTTGTTGTCAGTTTCTTTTGCTGTGCAGAAACTTTTTAGTTTGATATTGTCCCATTTGTTTATTTTTGCCTTTACTTTCCTCATTTTTGGGGTCAAATTCATAAAATGTCCTCCATGGCCAACGTCCATAAGCTTATTACTTATGTTTTTTTTTTTATGTGATGTATTGTTTCAATTCTTATATCTATGTCTTTGATCTATTTTTGAATTAATTTTTGTGCATGAAAACAAACTGTAGTCAAGTTTCTTTTTTTGCATATGGCTTTCCAATTTTTCCATTTATTGAAGAGGTTGGGTTTTTTTCTCTATTGTGTGTTTTTGGCTCCTCTGTCAAACATTATTTGTTCACATGGTTTTATTTCTGGGCTCTCAATTTTATTCCATTGGTCTCTGTGTCTCCTATTCTGCCAATACTATGCCGTTTTGATTATTGTGGCTCTGTAGTATAATTTGAAGTCTGGTAGTGTGATACCCTTCATTTTGTTCTTTTTACTTAGGATCATTTTGACTATTCAGGGTTTTATAGGGTTCCATACAGACCTGGTGATTTTTTGGTTCCATTTCTTTAAAAAATAACATTCAGATTTTAATGGGGATTGCATTAAATTTGTATATTGCTTTTGGCAATATGATCGTTTTACCTATGTTGGTTCTTCTGTTTCATGAACATGGAATACTTTTCGATTTCTTTCAATAATACTTTGTAGTTGTCAGTATATAGGTCTTTCATTTTCACATCCTTTGTTAAATTTATTCTTAGCTGTTTTATTTTCTGTTGCGTTGTAAAAAAATTATTTTTTTGAGTTTATTTTCTAAAGTTTTATTGTTGGTATTTAGGAAAACAGTACACTTTTGTATATTGATTTTATGTCCTGCAACTTTACTGTATTTACTTATTGTTTCTAACAGCTTTTGAGTGGAGTCTTTACAGTTTTCTATATACACGATCATGTCATCTACAAAGGATGATATCTTTACTTTTTTTTTTCCAATATGGATGTATTTTATTTCTTTCTCCTTTCTGTTTCCTCTGGCTAAAACGTCCAGAACTATGTTGAATAAGAGTGGAGAGAATAGTCAACCTTGTTTTGTTCCTGATTTTATAAAAAAAAAAACCTTTAGTATTTCACCATTTAGTGTGATATTGGCTGATGGTTTGTTATATGCAGTGTGTCCATAAAGTCATGGTGCACTTTTGACCGGTCACAGGAAAGCAACAAAAGACGATAGAGCCCTGGCTGGATAGTCGATTGGTTAGAGTACCATCTGGAAGCACAAAGGTTGCCAGTTTGATCCCCGGTTGGGGCACATACAGGAGCAGCTTGATGTTCCTGTCTCTCTCTCTCTCTCTCTCTCTCTGTCTCCCTTCCTCTCTCTCTGAAATCAATAAATAAATTTAAAAAAAGACAATAGAAATGTGAAATCTGCACCAAATAAAAGGAAAACTCTCCCAATCTCATACCTATTCAGTGCAGTTCGATGTGGACTCACGCACAGACTTTTTAGGGCTCCTTAGGTAGCTATCCCGTATAGCCTCTACAGACTCATCACTGACTGATGGCCTATCAGAATGGGTTTATCCACCAAACTGCCAGTTTCCTTCAACTGCTTATCCCACTGAGTAATGTTATTCCTATGTGGTGGCGCTTCATAAACGTGCCGATATTCATGTTGCACTTTGGTCACGGATTCGAATTTAGCAAGCCACAGAACACACTGAACTTTCCTCTGTACCATCCACATCTCGACTGTCATGGCCGTGGGCTGCTCCACTGTATACACGATGTTACGTCATCATCTGCGCATGCGCACATGCTGCCACATCATCCTACAGAAACTGGGAGGGTTTTCCTTTTATTTGGTGCAGATTTCACATTTCTATAGTTTTTTGTTGCTTTCTTGTGACCGGTCAAAAGTGCACCATGACTTTACGGACATACTATATAACCTTTATTATGTTGAGGTACTTTCCGTCTATACACATTTTATTTAGTATTTTAAACATCAATTGATGTTATATCTTCTTAAATGCCTTATCTGCATCTATTTATAGAATAATAATTTTTGTCCTTTGTTTTGTTGAGGTGGTGTCTTATGTTGATCAATTTACATGTGTTGAACCATCCTGTGCTTCTGGAATGAATTCTATGTGAAGTATTGATTTTTTAATGTACTGTTGTATTTGATTTGCCAGTATTTTGTTCAGAATTTTTGCATCTGTATTCATTAGAGGAGATACTGGTTTGTAGTTTTATTTTTTTTGTGTGTTGTCCTTGCCATGTTTTGGTATCAGGGTTTTTTTGGCTTCATAAAATGTGTTAGAGATATTGTTGCTTCTTCTGTTTTTTGGAAGGCTTTGAGAAGAATAGGTACCAAATCTTCTTTGAATGTTTTGTAAAATTCACCAGTGTAGCCATCTGGTCCTGGACGTTTATTTTAGGGGAGGTTTCTGATAGTTGTTTCTTTTCCTCCCTGTTTATGGGTCTACTTAGGCTTTCCACTTCTTTGTGATTCAGTCTAGAAGGATTATATAGTTCTAGGAACTTGTTTGTTTCTTATAAATTGTAAAAAATTTGTGGTGTATAATCTTTCACAGTATTCTAGTATGATCATTTATATATCTGTAATGTCTGTGGTAATCTCTCCTTCATTTCAAAAATTTCTTATGCAAGTCATTTTTCTTTTTTTCTTAGTCTAGCAGAGATTTGTCAATTTTTTTTTAATAAATTTTTATTAATGGTAATGGGATGACATTAATAAATCAGGGTACATATATTCAAAGAAAACATGTCTAGGTTATTTTGTCATCAAATTATGTTGCAAACCCCTCGCCCAAAGTCAGATTGTCCTCCGTCACCCTCTATCTAGTTCTCTGTGCCCCTCCCCCTCCCCCTAACTCTCTCCCTCCCTCCCTCCCATGTCCTCCCTCCCCCCGCACCCTTGGTAACCACCACACTCTTGTCCATGTCTCTTAGTCTCATTTTTATGTTCCACCAATGTATGGAATCATGTAGTTCTTGTTTTTTTCTGATTTGCTTATTTCACTCCTTATAATGTTATCAAGATCCCACCATTTTGCTGTAAATGATCTGATGTCATCATTTCTTATGGCTGAGTAGTATTCCATAGTGTATATGTGCCACATCTTCTTTATCCAGTCTTCTATTGAAGGGCTTTTTGGTTGTTTCCATGTCTTGGCCACTGTGAACAGTGCTGCAATGAACATGGGGCTACATGTGTCTTCACGTATCAATGTTTCTGAGGTTTTAGGGTATATACCCAGTAGAGGGATTGCTGGGTCATAAGGTAGTTCTATTTGCAGTTTTTTGAGGAACCACCATACTTTCCTCCATAATGGTTGTACTACTTTACAGTCCCACCAACAGTGAATGAGGGTTCCTTTTTCTCCACAGCCTCTCCAACATTTGCTATTACCCGTCTTGTTGATAATAGCTAATCTAACAGGAGTGAGGTGGTATCTCATTGTAGTTTTGATTTGCATTTCTATAATAACTAATGAAGCTGAGCATCTTTTCATATATCTGTTGGCCATTTGTATCTCTTCCTGGGAGAAGTGTCTGTTCATGTCCTCTTCCCATTTTTTTATTGGATTGTTTGTTTGTTTGTTGTTGAGTTTTATGAGTTCTTTGTAAATTTTGGATATTAGGCCCTTATCTGAGCTGTCGTTTGAAAATATCAGTTCCCATATAGTTGGCTGTCTGTTTATTTTGATATCAGTTTCTCTTGCTGAGCAAAAACTTTTAATTCTGATGTAGTCCCATTCATTTATCTTTGCCTTCACTTCTCTTGCCATTGGAGTCAAGTTCATAAAATGTTCTTTAAAACCCAGGTCCATGATTTTAGTACCTATGTCTTCTTCTATGTACTTTATTGTTTCAGGTCTTATATTTAGGTCTTTGATCCATTTTGAATTAATTTTAGTACACGGAGACAGGCTGTAGTCGAGTTTCATTATTTTGCATGTGGCTTTCCAGTTTTCCCAACACCATTTGTTGAAGAGGCTTTCTTTTCTCCATTTTGTGTTGTTGGTCCCTTTATCAAAGATTATTTGACCATATATATGTGGTTTTATTTCTGGGCTTTCTATTCTGTTCCATTGGTCTGAGTGTCTATTTTTCTGCCAATACCATGCTGTTTTGATTATCGTGGCCCTATAATATAGTTTAAAGTCAGGTATTGTAATGCCCCCAGCTTCATTCTTTTTCCTTAGGATTGTTTTGGCTATTCGGGGTTTTTTATAGTTCCATATAAATCTGATGATTTTTTGTTCCATTTCTTTAAAAAATCTCATAGGGATTTTGATGGGAATTGAATTAAATTTGTATATTGCTTTGGGTAATATGGCCATTTTGATTATATTTATTCTTCCTATCCAAGAACAAGGAATATTTTTCTATCTCATTGTATCTTTTTCGATTTCCCTTAACAATGCTTTGTAATTTTCATTATATAGGTCCTTTACGTTCTTTGTTATGTTTATTCCTAGGTATTTTATTTTTTTTGTTGCAATCGTGAAGGGGATTATTTTTTTGAGTTCGTTTTCTAATATTTCATTGTTGGCATATAGAAAGGCTATGCACTTTTGTATGTTAATTTTGTATCCTGCGACCTTACTGTATTGGTTTATTGTTTCTAATAATCTTTTTGTGGAGTCCTTCGGGTTTTCGATGTATAGGATCATATCATCAGCAAAAAGTGATAGCTTTACTTCTTCTTTTCCGATATGGATGCCTTTTATTTCTTTGTCTTGTCTGATTGCTCTGGCCAGAACTTCTAGCACCACGTTGAATAAGAGTGGAGAGAGTGGACAACCCTGTCTTGTTCCTGATTTAAGGTAGAAAGTCCTCAGTTTTATGCCGTTTAATAGGATGTTGGCTGATGGTTTATCATAGATGGCCTTTATCATGTTGAGATATTTTCCTTCTATACCCATTTTGTTGAGAGTCTTAAACATAAAATTGTGTTGTATTTTATCAAAAGCCTTTTCTGCATCTATTGATAAGATCATGTGGTTTTTGTTCTTTGTTTTGTTGATATGGTGTATTACGTTAACCGTTTTGCGTATGTTGAACCATCCTTGAGATTCTGGGATGAATCCCACTTGATCATGATGTATTATTTTTTTAATATGTTGTTGTATTCGGTTTGCCAGTATTTTGTTTAGTATTTTAGCATCTGTATTCATTAGAGATATTGGTCTGTAGTTTTCTTTCTTTGTGCCATCCTTGCCAGGTTTTGGTATGAGGGTTATGTTGGCCTCATAAAATGTGTTTGGAAGTATTACTTCTTCTTCAATTTTTTGGAAGACTTTGAGTAGAATAGGAACCAAGTCTTCTTTGAATGTTTGATAGAATTCACTAGTATAACCGTCTGGGCCTGGACTTTTATTTTTGGGGAGATTTTTAATAGTTTTTTCTATTTCCTCCCTGCTGATTGGTCTGTTTAGGCTTTCTGCTTCTTCATGACTCAGTCTAGGAAGGTTGTATTGTTCTAGGAATTTATCCATTTCTTCTAGATTGTTGTATTTGGTGGCATATAATTTTTCATAGTATTCTACAATAATTCTTTGTATATCTATGATGTCTGTGGTGATCTCTCCTCTTTCATTTTGGATTTTATTTATTTGAGTCCTGTGTCTTTTTTCCTTGGTGAGTCTTGCCAAGGGTTTGTCAATTTTGTTGATCTTTTCAAAGAACCAGCTCCTTGTTTTATTGATTTTTTCTATAGTTTTTCTGTTCTCTATTTCATTTATTTCTGCTCTGATTTTTATTATCTCCTTTCTTCGGCTGGTTTTGGGTTGTCTTTGTTCTTCTTTTTCTAGTTCCTTAAGGTGTGAAGTTAAGTGGTTTACTTCGGCTCTCTCTTGTTTGTTCATATAGGCCTGAAGTGATATGAACTTTCCTCTTATTACTGCTTTTGCTGCATCCCAGAGATTCTGATATGTCGTATTTTCATTTTCATTTGTCTGTATATATCTTTTGATCTCTGCGCTTATTTCTTCTTTGACCCATTCATTTTTTAGAAGTATGTTGTTTAGTTTCCACATTTTTGTGGGTTTTTCCCCCTCTTTTTTGCAGTTGAATTCTAGTTTCAAGGCTTTATGATCAGAAAATATGCTTGGTACAATTTCAATTTTTCTAAATTTGCTGATATTGTCTTTGTGGCCCAACATATGGTCAATTCTTGAGAATGTTCCATGTACACTAGAGAAAAATGTATACTCTGTCGCTTTGGGATGAAGTGTCCTGTAGATGTCTATCATATCCAGGTGTTCTAGTATTTCGTTTAAGGCCACTATATCTTTATTGATTCTCTGTTTGGATGACCGATCTAGAGCCGTCAGCGGTGTATTGAGGTCTCCAAGTATGATTGTATTTTTGTTAGTTTTTGTTTTAAGGTCAATAAGTAGCTGTCTTATATATTTTGGTGCTCCTTGGTTTGGTGCATATATATTAAGGATTGTTATGTCTTCTTGATTCAACTTCCCCTTAATCATTATGAAATGACCATTTTTGTCTCTGAGTACTTTTTCTGTCTTGTAGTCAGCATTATTAGATATGAGTATTGCTACGCCTGCTTTTTTTTGGGTGTTGTTTGCTTGGAGTATTGTTTTCCAGCCTTTCACTTTGAATTTGCTTTTATCCTTGTTGCTTAGATGTGTTTCTTGCAGGCAGCATATAGTTGGATTTTCTTTTTTAATCCATTCTGCTACTCTGTGTCTTTTTATTGGTAAGTTTAATCCATTTACATTTAGTGTAATTATTGACACTTGTGGGTTCTCTACTGCCATTTTATAAATTGCTTTCTGTTAGTTTTGTATCTTGTTTGATTCTTCTCTTTTGTTTTTCTATCATTTGTTTTTGTTTGTTTGTGTTCCATACTTCTTTCCTCTGTTGCTACCTTTTTTAAGTCAAGTGTTTTTGTGGTGGTTTTTTTAAGGGTGGTTACCATTAAGTAATGAAAAGGGTACCTACCATATTCATTGTAGTACCCTATCTTATAAGTATTTCTGCACTTCATCATCCTTTGCTACTGTTAATCTCCATCCTCTCCCCCCTTTTTTTCCTTTGTTGTCACAGTTTAAGTTTGGTTTTATTGTGTTCTTGGTGGAGCTGTTACTTGTGGTGTTGTTTTCTTTTGTTCTTTGAATGTGGTTGGAAAACCCCCTTTAGTATTTCCTGGAGTGGGGGCTTTCTGTTGATAAATTCTCTCATCTTTTCTGTATTTGTGAATGTTTTTATATCTCCTTCATACTTGAAGGATAGCTTTGATGGGTATAGTATTCTTGGCTGAAAGTTCCTCTCTTTCAGGGCTTTAAATATTGGGGTCCACTCTCTTCTAGCTTGTAGAGTTTCTGCTGAGAAATCTGATAATCTAATAGGCCTTCCTTTATATGTTGTACTCTTCTTTTCCCTGGCTACCTTGAGAATTTTTTCTTTGTCATTGGTTTGTGTCATCTTTATTATGATGTGCCTTGGAGTGGGTTTGTTGGGGTTAAGAAAACTTGGTGTTCTGTTTGCTTCTTGAATTTGAGGCTTTAGTTCCTTCCACAGGCTTGGGAAGTTCTCGTCTATTATTTGTTTGAGTATATTCTCCATTCCATTTTCTTTCTCTTCTCCCTCTGATATACCTATTATTCTTATGTTATTCTTTCTGATGGAGTCAGACAATTCCTGTAGGGCTTTCTCGTTTTTTATTATTTTTGAGTCTCTTTCTTCTTCTCTCTGTTGTGCCTCAAGTTGTTTGTCTTCTATTTCACTAATCCTATCTTCAATCTGGGCTGTTCTGTTAGCTAAGCTTGTTACCTCGTTTTTCAGCTCGTGAATTGAGTTTTTCATTTCTGTTTGATTTGTTTTTATAGTTTCAATTTCCTTGGTAATATATTCTTTGTGTTCATTGAGTTGTTTTCTGATCTCCCTATATTGCCTTTCTGTGTTTTCTTGTATATCTCTGAGTATTTTTAAGATTTCTATTTTAAATTCTCTGTCATTTAGCTCCAAGGCTTCCAATATGTTAAGTCTTTTCTCCATAGATTTTTCCACATCTATTTGTGTTACCTCTCTTTCTTTTGTATCCATAATATTCGATTTCCTCTTTCTTATTGGCATCTGAGGGTGGTCTTATTGATAGCACTAATTAGAATTAATAAAGAGTAAAAAGTAAAAAAAAAAAAATGTAAAACACCCCACAAAAAAAAACAACAGTAATAATTTATTTTTTCCCCCTTTTTTTCTCTCTTCTCTTTCCCTCCTCTCCCCTCCTCAGGGAAATATCGTGCCTATAATGGAGGGCCTGATTTGGGGTGAAGAGTTCAAGGGGCAAAAAAAGGGAGTAGAGACCTACTAAATGCAAAAAAAAAAAAAGGAAGAAAATCTTAGACAAGCATAAGATGATTTGCTTGTAAGTGATGGTCAACTAAGAGATATAATGAGAGGGATAAGAGGGAACCAGAAAAAAGGACCAAAAAAGAATAATAAAGAAGAAAAAATAAAAATAATAAGTAAAAATCTGTTGTATTAAGTGGAGCGAAGACTAAATACAATGGAGACCTTGGGTTGGGAGGACCCAAAATGCCACAAAAATAAACAAACAAGAAAAAAACATAAAAACAAAAGCAAAAAAGAGAAATAAAGCCAAAAAAAAGCCTTGAGTCCCAAATTAACTAATTTGTTCGTGATTGAGGATTATATAGGAGGAAAGTAAAATGAGAAAAGAAAAAACGAATAGAAAGGAAAAAATAAGAAAAAGAGAAAAACGAAGGAAGAAATAAAATAGGAAGAGAAAAAAACAAAATAAAGCAAGACAAAAAAACAAAAAACAAAAGAGGAGAGAGTGAGAGTTAAGTGTTTTGGAGTATAACCTTAAAGGAGGGTGAGGATGAAGAAGAAAAATAAAATGCAACACTCATGGGTAGTGTAGTTCAAGAAAGGGGAAGCATAAGATGGGCAGAGAATAGAAGGACCGAGGTGGAGGAAATAAAGGCAAAAAGATAGAAGAAACAAACAACAACAACAACAACAACAAAAATTAGTGGATCAAGTTGTAAAGTCTGTGGATTTTTCTTGATTTTGAGAGGTTAACTTCTTCCTTTTTCTTTTCTCTCCCTCTTCCTGGTCGGTGACTCTGTACCCCAGGCTCTGCCCCTGTGTCACTCTTAGGTAGGGATTTGCAGTTGATGGGATTCTATGGCAATGTCATATAATTGGCTTTAGTCTTGCTGGAAGTAAAGGCTTGTTGGCGTTTGCAGGGTCCAACGATGAGAGAGTTTGCTTTCCTGGATTCTCTCTCCTAGTCCCCCCTTTCTGAATTAGCAGCCTGGTGATCCAGCTATAAGGCTGCAACTGCTTCTGCCTGGGGAGTAAGAGGCTCAAAGAGCTGGGAAATCCCCACTCTATCCCCACTCAGTGCAAGGCTTTGGGAAAGGCTCTGAGAGTCAGGGCCTCCAGTGTAATCAGGCGGGGCTGGGAGTCAATTGTTGTCAAGGTGACTGTTCAGCGCCTATCATTTAGTTGGACCTCTCAACCCAGGCTTTCCACACTTTGTAGCCTGTTTTTGCAGGGAAGAAGAGGCACTAGTCTCTGCTTACGACTAGTGTAGTATAGACCTTATTATCTGCCAAGTCCTTCTTGTTAGCGTTTATCCCTGAATATGGAGGCTCTATCAATCAGAAGTTGCCCCCGCCCCTTTAGCGAGAGGCATTAAAAAATATCACGCCTCTTGTCTTGGATCGCTGAACTGAGAGAGATCTTATCAATTAGAACCGAGGGTGCGCAGATTTTATGGGTTAAGCTAATTTCAGTGATTGGGTCGCAGCTGTGCTTCCGAAGGTATTTTAGGCTGCCTGCACGCGCCCCTCCCCCAATGCTTGATTGTTAGCTTGAATGGCTGGGTGAGGTGCCCCGCCCACGGAGAGAATCTCCCAAGCCTCTCCCTCTCGTCCCGCCGCTGGCGGCTGTACCGCACCAGGCGCAGGATAATAGAGCCCCCTGGGTGTGGGGCCAGCAGGGCGCCCTGGGCGCGTGGAATGCCCAAGGCACGCGCGTGAATGGGGCGCTCCGGGCACCGGTGGCCGGTGACCCCCACTCGCAGTGTGCGGGCCGCTGGGAACGTCAGCGGTGCTCAACCGGACCGGGTGCGCGCGCGCGGCTGCTCGCGGCAGCTCACGGCGGCTGCTTGTGGAGGCCGCTCGCGGTGGCGGCTCGCGGCGGCTGCTCGCGGCGGCTGCTTGCGGCGGCTCGCGGCGGCTCGCGGTTCCCAAGTATATGGCCTGACTCACCACAGGCGGACTTCCTTGCGGTTTGAAAGAACGTCCCTGTGGTCGATTCCTCCACACCCTCATCTCTCAGATTCAAGTGATAACAGTCCTTTCGCTATCAGTTTGTGTGGAACTCCGGAATGCTCTGAGGATAAATTTTTCTGTTTCTAGTTGATAAATTTGTTGTGATTTAGGGGAGAGCTGTTGGACATGCTGTTTACGGCGCCATTTCCGTGACGTCACACCTTTGTCAATTTTTAATGATCTTTTCAAAGAACCATCTCTTCATGGTATTAATTTTAAAAAGTTAAAATGCATTCTTTAAAAAAGAAAATGCTAATCTTGACCCTAGCCGCTTAGCTCAGTCGGTTAAGAGAGTCATCCTGAAACGACAAGGTTGCAGGTGTGGTTCCTGGTCAGGGCACATACGAAAAGCAACCAAGGAATGCATGACTGAGTGGAACAACAGATGAATGCTTCTCTTCCCCTCTTCTCTCTCTCTTTTCCTTCACCCCCCCTCTGTTTCTCTAAAAATCAATTAAAAAACAAAATATTAAGCCCTGGCTGCATAGCTCAGTTGGTTGGAACATAGTCCTGGAGCATGTAGGTTGCTGGTTTGATTCCCTGGTAGAGACACATACAGGGAGCTTGATGTTCCTCTCTCTCTCTCTCTCTCTCTCTCTCACCTTGCCTCTCTCTCAAAAATAAATGTTTAAACATAAAAACACTAATCTTTAAATGCTAAAATCATACTTAAATTGGCAAGCTGTACACATAATGTGAGAAAGGCATGTGGGAATTTAGACCAATTCAAGGGGTAATAGTTTCATATCTTTTATCTTACACTTACTCTAGGCTAGCTCAATGTCCATGGCCTTGAAGGAGTTGAATGGTGAATATAATGCTTCTTTATCATAAATTCTTTCTCTCTTTCCATCTGTATCTGCCAGCTTATCTTTGAAACCGATCAGTTTCTCCCAGTCCACTCCAGAATATGTCATCCATTCTTTTGCTTCAGTATGTGGATGAACAGAAAAGGGTGGTTTTGTGGACAGTAACCTTACAGGGTGATCTGATCATAAATCTCTAGGTGGGCAGGTCAAGGAAGGTAGTCATGCCCCAGGCCAATAACTTCTTAAGTGAACTATATTTTGTTTGTTTATTTGTTTTTTTAAAAGTGTGTTTATTAAAGGTTGGGACAGTGAAACAAAGGAAGGGCTTAGGGTAGAAAAAGCAAAGAAGAGAGTCTTGGCATTGCTTTGCTTTATTTTCCTAGAAACATTGTAAGAAAAAAAAAGTGAGCCTCAGCAAGGTTGCTTTTAACTCACTGAAAAGTCAGGGGGAAGCGGGTCTTGGAGACAGGTTCAGGGGTGGGGGTGAGCCCAGGAAGAGCTGATCTCTTGCTTGCAAGTCTTGTGAGGACACTTAGAGTTTCAGGGGGAAAAGAAGCCCTCTAAAAAGGTAAGAAAGGCATGGACGTGCTTCTGAAAGAGCCCACCTTATGTGAGAGGTTCTAAGCCAGCCCTGCCCATTGTTCTTGTGCATCTGGGTTAACACACCTCTGAAATATCAGAAATTTACCCCTAATAGGAGGTATAAATACTCAAGAGAGCACATAATCTTGTTCACTATCCTATAATCCAATCCCTGCCTTTTTACAATCTTCCTTACATCCCTTCCTTAATTTCAAATGCATAAGAGAAGCTGCAAAACTGTTATCTTCTGAGGTATTTGAGATCTTCCACCCTAGCATGTGCTATAAGCGTGGCTCAACTTAACTCTTATAAAAAGTCTCTACAGGTTTTGACTCTTTTTTTTATGTCAATAAGTACAATGATCTCTCTTCTTCAGTATTTGCATGCAATATTTACTTGGATAATTCTTTGCCCCCACCTCCTAAAACCATATAGGTATCAGCTTAAACATGCTTCCTCAAAGACATTTCCCAATTTGAAGTACACCCTGTCTCACATTTGCTATTCTCTTCATTATCAGCCTGTTGACCACTCCTGTTTCTAGTGTTTACCTCTCCCCATTATGTTCATAAAGGCATAAACCATGTATATTTTATTTACTATAATACCATAGAGCCTAATGGGTATTTGTTAAATATTTATCAAATGAGGTAATAATTTTATGCTTTATTAAGGAATGATCTCCTTCGGAATTCAACATAGTCACAGTTAGAGGGATAGGTTTTGTTTAAAAGTAGATTTTTACTACCCACAATGCAAGTTATAGACTTGTTAGATAATTTAAAGCATGTACTTTTATAAGAGGATAAATAATAACAATGGAGATTTATAAAGATCAGGTGTTTATGACTTTTTGTGATTTTATGGGGAAAATGATGATAAAGAGAATTCACATTTTATGAGGTCTGCTGTGGATTAGGCATTTATGTTAAGGTTGTTTTCTCTCATTCAGTTAATTCTTGAAATGATCCTATGAAGAAGTTATTACTGCTGTTTTAAACATGAAAAAGCTGAATTTGAGGATAGGTGAGTGACGGAGCCAGGATTTAACCCTATGTATATATTTAATTTTGCATGTTTGTGTTAAGGAAGTTAAAAAAAAGGGAGAGAGATTCACTGAGGAATTTACAAGCCTCAGAAGAACTTCTTAGGTCGATGACTTATCTAATGGGTCAATTCAGTTAAAATTCCTGTTCATCCTGAGTTTCTAGCTTTAAGAACTGGTTTTAGGAGAGTGAATAAAGAACTTCTGAATATTCCCAAGTTCAATGAAAAAATTAACTGCAAGGTATAATAAAAAGCAGCTTCAAAGTATTTTCTTTGGATAGAATGGAAAAAAACAAAAAAAGAAGAGAAAAAAAATAAAGAGAAAAGTACTTCTGAGATAAAAATACAGAATCATTTGGTATTTCCAGGAGCAAGGGCTGAGCTCCAGGAAACAGAGACTCGGATGGAATGGGGAAGAGTGGTCAGACCAGGCTGCTGGGCTGCACAGCGAGCTGTGCAGGTGGAGGTGATTGGAGAAGAGCCGGGGGACAGACCTTCCTCCCAGGAGGGCAGAGGTTCGCCGTGCTGTGTGGTGACTGGTGAATTCAGCCATTGAGCCCTCAGATACTCACATGAAGAATGAAAAGAGCACAAACATTGGCTTCTGACAAAACTCTCATCTTCATACCCCTGTAGTCCTATTCATGGGGCTTCTGTGAGGATTAATAAATCATGCATATTAAGCTCATAGGAGAGAGCTTGACCCATGCTAAACTTTAAAATGTTACTGTGTTTGGGTTCTGCCCGGGTAGATCAGTTGGTTAGAACATTGTCCCCATAAGCTAAGGTTGAGGATTTGATCCCTGGTTAAGGCATATATATATACACACACATACATACATACATACACACACACACACACACACACAAAAGCCAATAAATGCATATGTGCTCTTCTGTCTCTCTTTCTCTCTTTCTTCCTCTCTCTCTAAAATCAATAAAGAAATTAGAATGTTAGTATATTTGCCTGTCACAAACTTGTCACGGTAAATTGTGGAATAGACAAAAATCTGAGCTAAGACCTAGCATGCAACAACTAAAAATTTTTTAAAAACATAATTTGGGAGATCATTTTCAATGCACAAACCAGCCATCCAGTCCTCTGAATTCCAGGACAGTCCAGGGTGTAGGACATGTGAGAAATCTATCTGGCACATGCTTCTTCTGCTTTGCATTATTCTATTCTCTTCAACCTGGTAAGATTTAATGGGTAAGCTTGTAATCATTAGCATGTTCTCTCTGTAGAGTGTTTTTAAAATGTCTATGCAAGAATTTCTTGAACAGTGCTTCTTCTGGAGATATTATTTGTACTTTCTCTCTATATATATTTTTTTGACAGAGACAGAGAGAGAGTCAGAGAGAAGGACAGATAGACAGGAAAGGAGAGAGATGAGAAGCATCAATTCTTTGTTGCAGCACTTTAGTTGTTAATTGATTGCTTTCTCATATGTGCCTTGACCAGGGGGCTACAGCAGAGCCCTTGCTCAAGCCAGAGACCTTGGGCTCAAGCCAACAACCTTGGGCTTCATGCCAGAAATCCTTGGGCTCAAGGCAGCGACCCTGTGCTCAAGCTGGTGAGCCCGTGCTCAAGGCGAATGAGCCTGTGCTCAAGCCAGCGACCAAGGGGTTTCGAACCTAGGTCCTCCACATCCTAGTCCAATGCTCTATCAACTGTACCACGGCCTGGTCAGGCATTTTGCACTCTATTTTCCTGATAATTTTCAACATCCGATGTACTTATTCCTCTTGTTATGATTTTAGATTAGAACACACAGTGCTAGTTAAAAATTGAAGAGCTCATTTAAAGATTTTGAGGATGAGGTTTTATATATTTATAATTAATAATGAAGCTATTTTTAATATTCATAGTTTGGTTCATTCAATAATAATTGGGATTGTAAACTTCCTTACTTAATCCAGCAGAAACATACAACAGATGACAGCACTTATTTCACCAGTTTCTCACGCATAAGAGGGTTGCCACCCTGGCTTAGTACCTCTGCTCACCACTAGCATGTATTCCTGAACCAGTCAGAACACTCTCTCTGTGTAATTTGTCTTTTTTTAATATTAGTAATTTTAGCTAGAATTATAAGATTTCATAGTACTCCTCACCTAATATATTTTATAGAGGTTTAATAACATAAGAATCCAAGTTGGAAAGATGAAGAGATGCCAAGGCACTTCTTAGCTGAATTAAAAAATCAGTAGTTACCTGACCAGGCAGTGGCACAGTGGATAGAGTATTGATATGGGATGCTGAGGACCCAGATTTGAAACCCAGTGGTCAACAAAGGAGCGTGGGATCACCAGCTTAAGCACAGGGTTGCTGGCTTGAGCATGGGATCATAGACATGACCCCATGGTCTCTGGTGAGTCCAAAGGTCACTGGCTTGAGCCCAAGGATTCTGGCTTGAGCCCAAGGTCATTGGTTTGAGCAAGGGGTTACTGACTCAGCTGGAGAAAGCAATCAATGAACAACTGAAGTGAGTGACACAACTATGAGTTGATGCTTGTCATGTTTGTCCCTTCCTGTTTTTCTGTCCCTATCTGTCCCTCACTCTATATCTCTCTCATTAAAAAGAAAAACAGAATCATCAGAGTATACATCGTATGTATTTACCCATGAAATAGAGTCATATGTCCTCTTGGACGATAATGACAGACCATTAGTTCAGTGTGTACCTTGAGTTTATTGTTTGATTCTTTGCTAGTTTTCCTGGTAGTTTCAGATCTGGGCTAATTTAACTACATTCTCTCTGTCAGTTCAACAAATGGAATACATTCACATAAAGTCTAGCCTAACTATGGGTACAGCTCTATCCATGGAATGGAACAAAGCAAAGTAGGCCAAGGTTATGGAGGGAGGGATTTAGCCCTTGATCTTGGCATCATTAGCACTGTGTTCTAACCCACCGGGTTAACTAGCCACAGACTAAAACCAATTGGACTAATAAATTACAGCAGCCAGAACAATCTGGTTTGAATTTATTTCTCATTTGTAATATATTAATTTTATAATTTTATTTAAATATTTTTGGATCAATGAAGCCAAAGGTGAATGTTGCTGTCTTTCAGAAGTAAGAAAGCAGAAAAAAAAAAAACCCCACCCCACACAACATCCCACAATCTCTAGGAACAACGTGACACTAAGGGAGTGCTCTCCCTTTCTGCAGAAAGTATCAGCCTGGATGATTAAGAGAAAATCACAATTTTTACAAGTAATTTCTATTTAATAAGCACAAAAGAAGGTTTATATTTAAGAAAAAACATTTTGGACCACATTAAAGACTAATAACCTTTATAAAACAGAAAAAAAATCATTAATGTCTTGTTGTTTGTTTTTGCCAGATTTTCATGCATTGTGATTTATCCAAAAATGAGGTATGCATGTATCTTTAAAAATTTTTTAAGTAATTCTGTTGCATCCCAGCTGTCATTTCATTCTTATTGTGTAAATAGGTCACTGGAGAGGATGTCTAAACATTATTGTCCCTGAGGCTTCAGATTCCTGGAATATGTTCAAAATGCCACCTACTTCCAAGGCCCATTTTAAGTAGCACCTCTTCTAGGAAGCATATCTTAACATTTGAAAATGGACTTTCTTCATACCATCTTCATTTGCATTGCCCGCACCTTATATTTGGGGACTTGTTTGTGTGCAATTACGGATGCTCTTTGACTTAGAATGGAGTCACATCCAGATAAACTTGTTACAAATTGAAACTCCTGTAAGTCAAAATGCACTTAATACACCTAACCTACCAAACATCATAGTTTTGCCTACTTAAATGTGTTTAGAACACTTACATAACCTGGAGTTGGGCAAAGCCATTGGCTGCAGCTGCCCAGTGACACAGAGAGTATGTACAGAATATCACAAGCCCAGGAAAAGATCAATATTCCAAATATGATGTACAGTTTCTACTGAATGTGCTTTCACAATATCATAAAGTCAAAATACCACAAATCAAAACATCATAAATCAGGACCATCCGGATTATTACTATTGCTCTGTCTATTGTTCCGATTATTTTAATTACTCTAACTGCCTCCCTTATGAAAAAAATAAAATCATAAAAGGCAGAGTGGATATTTCTTCAGTAACTCAGCAGCAAAGGCAGGTGCAGCGTAAACCTGTGGAAGTTAATTTGAATTGAATAACTCTCTCGAGATCAGTGAACTTTGTGAGATTGTACATTTATAAATGTTCTTGCTTTGGTCTCTTTCAACACCAAGGATTATTTTTATGTGAATTTTACACAGACTATGTCTTAATAATTTTTAGCGAAATTTTTTTTTTTTTTTGTATTTTTTCTGAAGCTGGAAACTGGGAGAGACAGTCAGACAGACTCCCACATGCGCCCCACCGAGATCCACCCAGCACGCCCACCAGGGGTGACACTCTGCCCTCCAGGGGGCAATGCTCTGCCCATCCGGGGTGTCACTCTGTCGCGACCAGAGCCACTCTAGCACCTGGGGCAGAGGCCAAGGAGCCACCCTCAGCACCTGGGCCATCTTTGCTCTAATGGAGCCTCGCTGCGGGAGAGGAAGAGAGAGACAGAGAGGAAGGAGAGGGGGAGGGGTGGAGAAGCAGATGGGCACCTCTCCTGTGTGCCCCGGCCGGGAATCGAACCTGGGACTTCCGCATGCCAGGCTGACGCTCTACCACCGAGCCAACCGGCCAGGGCCTTTTAGCGTAATTTTTATTCTGTTTTTGATGAGTAAATTATGTCTTCATATATATGTCTCTTTTTACATGATCTACAAAGTAATGTCAAAAAGTTAGATGAGAGCCCTGGCTGGTTGGCTCAGCGGTAGAGCGTAGGCCTAGCGTGCGGAGGACCCGGGTTCGATTCCCGGCCAGGGTACACAGGAGAAGCGCCCATTTGCATCTCCACCCCTCCGCCGCGCTTTCCTCTCTGTCTCTCTCTTCCCCTCCCGCAGCCAAGGCTCCATTGGAGCAAAGATGGCCCCGGCGCTGGGGATGGCTCTGTGGCCTCTGCCTCAGGTGCTAGAGTGGCTCTGGTCGCAATATGGCCACGCCCAGGATGGGCAGAGCATCGCCCCCTGGTGGGCAGAGCGTCGCCCCTGGTGGGCGTGCCGGGTGGATCCCGGTCGGGCGCATGCGGGAGTCTGTCTGACTGTCTCTCCCTGTTTCCAGCTTCAGAAAAATGGAAAAAAAAAAAAAAAAAAGTTAGATGAGATGAGCCCTAATTTCTTTTCTTTTCTGAATGAGAGGAAGGGAGATAGAGAGACAGACTCCTAAATGCAGCACAACTGGGATCCACCCAACAATCTACTGAATACATCTAGGGCCAATGCTCTGGCCCCTGTGGGACCATGCTCACAACCAAGTTATATTTAGCACCTGACATGGAGGCTCCAAGAAGCCATTCCCAGTGTGATCAAACCAATGGAGCCATGACTGTGGGAGGACAAGAGAGAGAGAGAAAGAAAAAGAAAGAAAGAAAGAAAGAAAGAAAGAAAGAAAGAAAGAAAGAAAGAGAGGAAGAGAGGAAGAGGTGGAGAAGCATATGGTTGCTTCTCCTGTGTGCCCTGACTGGGAATCAAACCCGGAACATCCACATGCTGAAGCTCTAGCTGAGCCAATCAGCCAGAGCTGAGTCCTATATTTGAAAATACTTTTTTTTTCATTTTCTAAAGATTTTAATGTGAGCAGTCTCTTTAGTACAACTGTAAAATAGAAAACCCGCTGAGATTTCAAAAGATACGTATCATCTTCAGTAACTATAAAATATAGTAGCTCATTCTTCCTAGGTTAGTATCTAAAGAGATTGCAAAATCAAAGCCATGGTGATATAGTTAGAGATAGACTTCCTAAAATTAACTAATGATAAGAGAAACTTGATCAGAATAAAGAAATAAAGTAACAGTAATAATAGTGATAAGAATAGTAACAATCATAGTTAGCCTTTATATAATTCCTGTTTAATACCTGCCAGGTCTTAAGCACTTTACATATACTAACTCATTTAATCCTTACAAAAGCCACTTGAGGTAAGTATAATAATTATTTTTAGTTTACAAATTAGGAAATCAAGTCATCAGGTGGTGAAGTGATCTGCTCAACATTATTTACCCAGGCAATCTGTTTCTACAGTTGAGATTTTAACTGGTATACATATTATGACTCAAAAAGGGTGTTAAACAAAGTAGATGCGTAATTTTGGCAGTTATAGATAATTTTATTCATTCTAACATAGGAATCCATAGACAAGATGTTCTTAGCAGCTCAGTGTCATCTCTAATGTCTGCAAAGATGTTATATACTTAAGATGGCAGTGGGTTTCACCTGAGGGACAAAAGCATGAAAGATAACAACCTGTTCTTGACATACACCACCCTCCTGGAATCTCAGTAAAAAGCAAATAAGCCCCTTAAAATAAAATAGTATCTCTACTGCCTTCACACTTGTCTAGTTTTCTTACTTATAATATCTAAATATGTATATAAATGATGTTCTTTTCCAAAATAAGTATTATGCTATCTATGGGACATAAGCCAGGCAGAGAAAGACAAATACCATATGATCTCACATATATGTGGAATCTAATGAACACCATAAACTGATGAACAAAATAGCCATAGAGGCAGGGTCACAGGGAACAGATAGCTTCCAGAGGGGAGAAGGATGGGGGAGGCTGGAAGAAAGAAGGTGAAGGGATATATATATCACACAGACACAGGCAACAGTGCGGTGGTAGCTGGAGAGAAGGCGGAGTCGGAAGGTAGGTCCAGGTGGGCAAAGGGACGGGGTCATGGGGCTGGAAAGAGACTCCGCTGGGGGTGCAGGATGTAAGGTGCAGAGTGCAGATGCTGTTTTAGTGAGCTGTATCCTTGACACCTGTGTGGCTTGCAAACCATTGTAATAAACTTAATTAATTAAAATGAAAGAAAGAAAGAGAAAAAGGATGGAAGGAAGGAAGGAAGGAAGGAAGGAAGGAAGGAGGGAGGGAAGGAAGAAAAAGCTTGTCAGAGGAAAAGATGCTTAGTTTTATTAGGAAGTGTAATAAATAAGTAAGTAAGTAAATAAATAAATAGTAAATAACTGTAATAATGACATGTCTGCTGCCAAATATGTGGGGTTAAATCTCATAATTTCTCAAGGACTGAACTGTTTATACTTTCTATGAAAGCATACCATGTTCTTTATGCCTAAAACCAAACATTGTTTTTTGTTTGTTTGTTTTTTTAAATCCTAAAAGTAACTTGAGAACATTTGATAATTATGTCATGGCATCAATTTCAGATATGCTGAGACTATGAGGAACTTTATATCAACAGATGGGAAAGATAAAGTAATGTGGGAGTGTTGGTCAAATAAGTTTGTAAATATGATATATATAGGTTTGCTTGCTTATAGTTTGCATTGGGTATGGGGGACAGGCTGTAAGCAGGCAGGGTCATTATAGCCTAAGGCTTAGTTTTAAGACTAAGCCTTTCCCACCCTTTTGAGGAATCCCATTATGCCTCAGATAAGTGACTTTGTATCAGAGACTTCTTTCTTTGTATATTGGATTAAAGGTTTTGATTTCTACACTATAAAATGAAGCAGAGGAGCCCATGCTAGAGGAGAGCAGAGAAAGGCCATGTGGAGGAGAGGAGAAGCAGCCAAGATGGTGGAGTGCTGAAGGAGAAGCCAGTTTGTGCAGTTTGTGCAGAGAGAAGAAGATGGGGAACAGAGGTGAATAAGGTTGGTGAGGTAGAAACTTTGATTCTAGGAAACTGGGATAAGTCAGTGACTTTGGGAGCCCTGAATGGAAAGGGAAATGTTTTCCCACTGTGTGATTTCTTGCTCGCTGGGTGCAAGCTAAAATTAAAGCTAATGGCCCACCAGTTCTTGGCTCCGTTGTTTCATTACCGTCTGTACAAATCAAATGCGAACCTGCCTGGGCCAGGAGGCTGTGATGCTGGCCACGAATACTGGCCTTACATTGAGCTATTCTTAGGTAATATATTATAAAATATTGAATATTAATTGTTATTTCAAGCTCAGAAAATGTGCAAAAATTAATCATTAACTAAATGTAAAGCCAGAAGCCATGGCCAGGGTGTTGGGCAGATAAAATGTATTATGCTCACTTTGTTAAAGATAACACAAGGAGGCCGTCGCCCAGGTGATATTAAGTGATATTAATGTGTGTTGGGGTGGGCTAAAGGCAGGCAGAATCCTTGTAGCCTGGGGCTTGGTTTTGGGATTAAGCCTTTCCTACCCTTTTTGATGTGGGGTGGTACAATCCAATCATGCCTCAGAAGTGTCTTTGTATTAGAGACCTCCCTACTTTGTATATTGGATTAGAGGTTGTGAAGCTACAGTATAAAGTGGCGGCAAAACGGGAGTTTGCCCTCTTGGTTCCTGGGATGATTAGAGGAGAGAGGAGAGCAGAAGGAGGCCACATGGAGGAGGCCAGGAGAAGCAGCTAAGATGTCGGAGTGCTGAGTGAGATGCCAGTTTGTGTAGAGTTTGTATCTGGGATAAGGAAGGAGATGGGGAACTGAGGAGAATAGGCTGGTGAGCTAGAAACCTTTGATTCTAGGAAACTCGGATGAGTCAGTAGCTTTGTGAGCACTGAATGTAGCTGGGTTTTGGAGCCCAGTGAGTGTTTTTACTTGCCTGCTGGGTGCAAGCTAGAATTAAAGATGACAGCCCGTCTGCTTTTGGCTCCTTTGTTTCTTTACCGACTGTCCGAATCCAATGCGAACCTGCATAGGCCAGAAGGCTGCTGTGATAGTGGCTCTGGCCCTGGCTTCTGGCTTTACACAGGGCCACTATTAAAGCAGCCTGGCCCATGCAGGTTTGCATTGGATTCAGACAGTCGGTAAAGAAACAACGGAGCCACAAACTGGTGGGCCATAGTCTTTAATCCTAGCTTGCACCCGGCGGGCAAGTAAAAATACACACTGGGCTCCAAAACCCACTCACATTCAGTGCTCACAAAGCCACTGACTTATCCGAGTTTCCTAGAATCAAAGGTTTCTAGCTCAACAGCCTTATTCTCCTCAGTTCCCCATCTCCTTCCTTATCCCAGATACAAACTCTGTACAAACTGGCATCTCACTCAGCACTCCGCCATCTTGGCTGCTTTTCCTGGCCTCCTCCACGTGGCCTCCTTCCGCTGCTGGCTCTACTTTCTCTGCTCTCTCATGCTAACCTCAGGAACCAAGAGCGCAAGGTCCCGCTCTGTCCCCATTTTATAGTGTAGAAATCCAAACCCTTAATCCAATATACAAAATAGGGAAGTCTCTAATACAAAGTAACTTTCTGAGGCATGATTGGATTGTACCACCCCACATCAAAAAGGGTAGGAAAGGCCCTGGCCGGTTGGCTCAGCGGTAGAGTGTCGGCCTAGCGTGCGGAGGACCTGGGTTTGATTCCTGGCCAGGGCACACAGGAGAAGCGCCCATTTGCTTCTCCACCCCTCCGCCGCGCTTTCCTCTCTGTTTCTCTCTTCCCCTCCCGCAGCCAAGGCTCCATTGGAGCAAAGATGGCCCGGGTGCTGGGGATGGCTCTGTGGCCTCTACCCCAGGCGCTAGAGTGGCTCTGGTCGCAACATGGCGACGCCCAGGATGGGCAGAGCATCGCCCCCTGGTGGGCAGAGCGTCGCCCCATGGTGGGCGTGCTGGGTGGATCCCGGTTGGGCGCATGCGGGAGTCTGTCTGACCGTCTCTCCCTGTTTCCAGCTTCAGAAAAATGAAAAAAATAAAAAAAATTAAAAAAAAAGGGTAGGAAAGGCTTAATCCCAAAACCAAGCCCCAGGCTACAAGGATCCTGCCTGCCTTTAGCCCACCCCAACACACATTAATATCACCTGGGCGACGGCCTCCTCGTGTTATCTTTAACAAAGTGAGCATAATACATTTTATCTGCCCAACACTACAGTGTTGCTATTCAAAGTGTGGTCTATGGTCCAGCAGGATCAATATCATAGGGAAGCTTATTAGAGGTGGAAAATCTCCAGCCTCAGCTGAAAAATGCTGACTTTAAATCTGAATTTTGATAAGGTTTTCTAGGTGGGTCCCATACACATTAAAATTAAAATACACATTGAACTGAAGTGTCTCCTTACATCCAATATCAAAATATAATATCAAATGACTTAACTCAAATGTAAAGCCAGAAGCCAATGCCACCATTACAGCTGCCTGGCCCATGCAGGTTCGCATTGGATTTGGACAGTCGGTAAAGAAACAACGGAGCCACAAACTGATGGGCCATAGTCTTTAATCCTAGCTTGCACCCAGCAAGCAAGTAAAAACACACACTGGGCTCCAAAACCCACTCACATTCAGTGCTCACAAAGCTACTGACTCATCCGAGTTTCCTAGAATCAAAGGTTTCTAGCTCACCAGACTTTATTCACCTCTGTTCCCCATCTCCTTCCTTCTCCAGCGTCAAACTCTGCACTAACTCACTTCTCACTCAACACTCTGCCATCTTGGATGCTTCCCTTGGCCTCCTCCATGTGACCTCTCTTTGCTCTGCTCTCTCCTCCAATGCTAATCCTAGGAACCAAGAGCATAAACTCCTGTTCTGCCTCTATTTTATAATGTAGAAATCCAAACCTTTAATCCAATATACAAAATAGGGAAGTCTCTAATACAAAGTCACTTATCAGAGACATGATGGGATTGTACCACCCCACATCAAAAAGGGTGGGAAAGGCTTAATCCCAAAACCAAGCCCCAGGCTACAAAGATTCTGCCCACAGCCCACAGAGACACACCTTAATATCACCTGGGCAACGGCCTGCACGTGAGCAGTGCCATCTTTAACAAAGTGAGCATAATACATTTTATCCGCCCAACATCAAACCTAGTTTTAAAACCACAGACACCTGGTAGAAATAGACTAACAGTAATATAATATATTCATGGCAACTTAAATATTACAAAATTGTTTTCCAAGCATTTGCCTAATTCTACCTATGGAAAAGTCAGAATATGTGCATGTTTTTTATGTTAAAACTGTTATTACGAGAAAAATCATCATGGGGCCAAATATATAGAGGAAGTCATTTAAACCTTGACCTTCTAAATCCAAATCTAGTACCTTTTCCATTCACATGCTAACTAACCACTTGCAGTTGTGAGAATTTTTAAGTTGTGTCCTTGGAAATGCAGAAGAGTTGATGTATTTTTCTTTTTAATTTATTGTGTTGACATGGTTTCAAATGCCTCGCTCAATATGACCCCCTCTGCATCCCACATCACGCCCCCACACCCCGTGCGAAGTCTCTTTCCATTTCCCCTTTTCCATCCCCTGGACCCCCATCCCTCTACCTTCATCCCCTTTTCTCTCTAGCTGGAGGGACCTGGAGATTATTATGCTAAGTGACATATTTTTCTGAGACACAATTCACTCCCTGTTAATGCATTCAGTCCTTCCGGAAAGCAGAGAAAGTAAAGTTAGCCAGTTACAAGTAAACTGAGCTACTTCCTGATTTTCTCAACTTTGGGGAGGGGGTATATGCAGTGACTTTATATTAAATTGGTCATTTCACATTTTTTTTCTTTACCTCCTGCCTGAGACAATATGAGGCCATTGTCAGTGCGGTATGTCACTATGCTGTGGTCGCCTCAGGTTCTTAAGCCTGACCCCTCCCTCAGCCAGTTCTACTGCTCTCCCACGTTATGGTGACGTTCTTGTAAAGCTGCTGTCTTCACAAGCCAGAGGGCAGAAGAACAGGTACTTCATCCTTTTAAATTCCACTCATGCCAACTTCTGCTGTTCTCCTTTTTTAGGAACTGATTCCTATTCAGGTAAAAAACTTCCAAACTGATAAGATTTTCTTATGAGTTTATTTGAGTCAAGTTGTCAATAATTTCCAGGAAGCAAAGTCTCAATAGTTTGAGAAAAGTCTTAACGAATTGAGAAAAGGGGGTTTCACCACTGATTTTGTACATCGGAATCAAAGGGAGAGATGTCAGGGGTCACGTGAAATTGATGGGTGATAGATTAGAGAGGCCATAGAAAGCAAAGTGGGGAAATTTCTGAGATAAGATAAAACATAAAAATGCATATACTAGAACTTTTTTTATATAAACAGGAATAAGGTAGGTAATATTTAATTAACATGATAATAACAATGAGGGGGCTTCTGGGTTCCTGCTCTGGTGGGAATGCCTGTCCTGAGCGGGGCAGGAGAAGATTACCTGCATGTTATCAGGCAGTTATTGTAGATGCTAAAGACAACAGGCAGGCGTGTTTGTTTTATTTTTATTTTTTTATTAACTTTAATGGGGTGACATAATAAATCAGGGTACATATGTTCAAAGAAAACATCTCCAGGTTATCTTGTCATTCAATTATGTTGCATATCCGTCACCCAAAGTCAAATTGTCTTCCATCACCTTCTATCTGGTTTTCTTTGTGCCCCTCCCCTCCCCCCTCTCCCATTCCCCCTCCCCCCTGTAACCACCACACTCTTGTCCATGTCTCTTTGTCTCGTTTTTTGTCCTGCCTAAGTATGGAATCATGCAGTTCTTAGTTTTTTCTGATTTACTTATTTCACTCCATATAATGTTATCAAGATCCATCCATTTTGTTGTAAATGATTCAATGTCATCATTTCTTATGGCTGAGTATTCCATAGTGTATATGTGCCACATCTTCTTTATCTAGTCATCTATTGACGGGCTTTTTAGTTGTTTCCATGTCTTGGCCACTGTGAACAATGCTGCAATGAACATGGGGCTGCATGTGTCTTTACTTACCAGTGTTTTTGAGTTATGTGGGTATATTCCCAGTAGAGGGATTGCTAGGTCATATGGGACCACATCAGACTAAGAAGTTTTTGCACAAGAGAAAATGAAAACAAAATAAACAGGCAGCCAACTAAATGGGAGATGATATTTTCAAATAACAGCTCAGATAAGGGTCTAATATCCAAAATATACAAAGAACTCATAAAACTCAACAACAAACAGACAATCCAATAAAAAAATGTGAAGAGGACATGAACAGACACTTCTCCCAGGAAGAAATACAAATGGCCCACAGATACATGAAAAGATGCTCATCTTCATTAGCTATTAGAGAAATGCAAATCAAAACTACAATGAGATACCACCTCACCCCTGTTAGATTAGCTATTATCAACAAGACGGGTAATAGCAAGTGTTGGAGAGGCTGTGGAGAAAAAGGAACCCTCATCCACTGTTGGTGGGAATGCAAAGTAGTACAACCACTATGGAAGAAAGTATGGTGGTTCCTCAAAAAATTGAAAATAGGCATGTTTAAAGTAAGCATTGACGTTTTATTAGAGAAAAACACTTTCCTAGGATAAGACTACCCACCATGAACTGCATTAGTTAGAAAGTTTTAATCTCAGACCATCCTGTGTGGCTACTTTAGGCCCCTGAGTCGGCAAGGCCATCCTGCAGGCCTTCTCGGAGCTTGCCAGGTTCGGCATGCGGCTCCTTTTCTGTCCACATTCCAAAGATGAGGGTGGGAGGGGAGTGGAACGGACACAGACATATGCCTTCCCTGGTGTCTGACTCCTTAGATTCTAGGAGTCTTCCCTATTTCTTCTAGCCAGCAGAATTCTTATCTCCTCAAAGGCAGGAAAAACTTGATCTTCAAGTATTCTTTTGTGGCTTTTCTTGAAGCTTAAAAGTCAAGCATTTGATATTTTGTTCTTTAGTTTCCCTAGTGGCCGCTCGCCCTTGGGGCAATGCCTGCCTGGGTCTGTTGGCCGACAGGGAGGAGCACTGATAAGGTAGAATGGAATGAGGTACGGCAAGCATCAATGAATACCTAAAAATATTGTCCTTCCCTGTGTCCTATCATTCTCATGAGTAAGATGACAGACGAGAGGCAGTAAACTCGCTACAGTTTGAATCATGGGGATTTAGACTCATTCTAATCTGTTTGGCAATATCTGAAGCGCTGTATTCAGTTCTTGGTGATACTCTTTTCAGTGTTATTGACAACTTCAGAGATGGCCAGAGGGAAATTGTCAAAATGGTTAGGTATATGGGAATGATTTCAAGTAAGGCCTAATTAGAGGAATAGTGCTGATTTAGCCTAGACAAAGTAGAGAAAGTAGACAAGAAAAGGGGTTCTTTGGAAAGTAACCTCACAGACTGATCTGATCATAAATTCCTACCTTGAGAGGTCATGAAGGCTAGTCGTGCCTAGGCATAGAACTTCTCTTGTAAAAGGCTTATCTTTAGCTGAAGCAAACCCTGTCCAGCCTCTGTGCATCCAGGTGAACACACCTTAAAATGCCTCTTTTCCAGATAACCACCTGAAGAAAGCACATAATCTGAACTGTCCTATAATCTAATCCTGTCCTTGCCTTTCCCCACCTTTGTGTAACCTTCCTTCATTCCAAATGCATAAAAGAAGCTGCAACCTGTCATTTCTTAGAAGCGTTTATCTCAGTCTGTTGAGATCTTACTTCCAGATGTATCCTCAGTTTGGCTCACATATATCTTATTTCAACAAGAAGAAAGGGAATTTGTAAAGCCAGTAGGCAAGGCCAGGACCAGAGCCACTATCAGAGCAGCCCGGCTCATGCAGGTTCGCATTGGATTCGGACAGTCGGTAAAGAAACCATGGAGCCAAAAACTGGTGGGCCATAGTCTTTAATCTAGCTTGCACCCGGCGGGCAAGTAAAAATACACACTGGGCTCCAAACCCCAGTCACATTCAGTGCTCACAAAGCTACTGATTTATCCGAGTTTCCTAGAATCAAAGGTTTCTAGCTCAACAGCCTTATTCTCCTCAGTTCCCCATTTCCTTCCTTATCCCAGATACAAACTCTGTACAAACTGGCATCTCACTCAGTACCCCGCCATCTTGGCTGCTTTTCCTGGCCTTCTCCACGTGGCCTCCTCCCGCTGCTGGCTCTATTCTCTCTGCTCTCTCATGCTAACCTCAGGAACCAAGAGAGCAAACTCCCGCTCCGTTCCCATTTTATAGTGTAGAAATCCAAACCCTTAATCCAATATACATAATGGGGAAGTCTCTAATACAAAATCACTTCTATGAGGCATGATAGGATTGTACCACCTCACACCAAAAAGGGTGGGACAGGCTTAATCCCAAAACCAAGCCTCAGGCTACAACAATTCTCAACACACATTAATATCACCTGGGCAATGGCCTCTTTAACAAAGTGAGCATAATACATTTTATCTGCCCAACAGAATTAAATATTGGAATGTCTATCATATTATGTGGAAAAGAGTAAACCTTAGTTGTTATTGTTTTTGTTGTGTTTGGCTGGAAAAAAGAATTAGAATCAATGAGTTAAGTCTAAGAAATCAAATTTAAGTCATTAAGTATGATAGAGACAATAATGTCATTTTTGTTTTACTCCTAGAAAGAGCAACATTATAGAATTGCCCCAATTTCTGAGTGTTGGGCAGATAAAATGTATTATGCTCACTTTGTTAAAGATGGAGGCCGTTGCCCAGGTGATATTAACGTGTGTTGAGAATTGTAGCCTGAGGCTTGGTTTTGGGATTAAGCCTTTCCTACCCTTTTTGATGTAGGGCGGTACAATCCAATCATGCCTCAGAGAAGTGACTTTGTTTTAGAGACTTCCCTGTTTTGTATATTGGATTAAGAGTTTGGATTGCTACACTATAAAATGGGGACGAAGTGGGAGCTTGGGCTCTTGGTTCCTGAGATTAGAAGAGAGAGCAGAGGAGAACAGAGAAAGGCCACGTGGAGGAGGCCAGGAGAAGCAGCCAAGATGGCGGAGTGCTGAGTGAGATGCCAGTTTGTGTAGAGTTTGTATCTGGAATAAGGAAAGGAGATGGGGAACAGAGGTGAATAAGTCTGGTGAGCTAGAAACCTTTGATTCTAGGAAACTCGGATAAGTCAGTAGCTTTGTGAGCACTGAATGTGACTGGGTTTTGGAGCCCAGTGTGTATTTTTACTTGCCCGCCGGGTGCAAAGCTAGAATTAAAGACTATGGCCCACCAGTTTTTGGCTCCGCTGTTTCTTTGCCGACTGTCCGAATCCAATGCGAACCTGCATGGGCTGGGCTCCTCTGATAGTGGCCCTGGCCTTGGCTCCTGGCTTTACATTTGGCGTAGTCGGCAGGATTTGATACAGATCGGCAAGGAGCCTTTGAGCAGTGGAGTAGAGGACTGGCTAGCGTTAGGGTTCCCCATGGCTGTCCTTTTGGGGATTGTAGGCTGGCTGACTTTTACAGCCATGTGTGAGGAAACTGAGAGCTCTGTGGAAGAGGCTGCCCGGGACCTGCAAACCGAGCAGCGGAAGGAGTTGGAGCAAACACAGGAGAAACTGATGCTGACCCTGGAGCTGGAGGAAGCGCTGGAGGAGGAGGCCGACCAGGTTGGTGAGATTCGCCTGGAAATGGAGCAAATGCTGGAGGAGGATTCAGACGTTTGTGAGTTGCAGATTGCCCTGGATGTTATGGAGAGCCAGCAGCGGCAGGAGGCCAGGGCTGAGGCTGAGGCTGAGGCTGGGTCCGGAGTTGCAACATCTGCGGAGCAGAAGGTGGCGGCAGCCCGGGGCTCGAGACCGGCAACGGGAGCTGGTGTTTTCAGTTCCTCTTTGGAGGATGAGGAGAATCGGACTGGAGTTGTGATCTGCAGTCTCCAGAAGATGGAAGCCCAGCTGGAAGGAGCACCTACTACAGCCCTGGTAGGTCTGCGATTTGGGGACATAGGGCTGGACATGCTTTCCGGAGCAGAGATGGAAATGCTGACTGCCATTGCCATGTGCCCCTCTTTGGGACAGTGTAAGACCTGCCAGGACCGCAGGAATGAGGGGGGTGGCTGACGCCCCATATGCATGGACTGATTTTCTGGACTACGACCGGAGTGGGCATTGGCTCCTTTGTTGGATGGACTTACGGATTACGGATTTTGGACAATGTAAAATACCTTGATGGGGGTGGGGGTGGCTTTGCTGGAAGCACTCCCTGCCCTGGGAAGCTTTTCCCATGGCTAGAAAGAAGGCCGAGGACATTTTGCGCTTTGGGCTAAGTGCTGAGAGACTGGTGAAATGTACCTTTGTAATTGTTGAAACTGTATGATTTGTGCTGTTGTAATCTGTGTAATGTTCTAATTTCCTTGCACAGGAATGCTGGTGATGTAAATTGTGGGTAGTAAAGTGAGCATAGGGGTGGATTGTTGGGCAGATAAAATGTATTATGCTCACTTTGTTAAAGATGGAGGCCGTTGCCCAGGTGATATTAACGTGTGTTGAGAATTGTAGCCTGAGGCTTGGTTTTGGGATTAAGCCTTTCCTACCCTTTTTGATGTAGGGCGGTACAATCCAATCATGCCTCAGAGAAGTGACTTTGTATTAGAGACTTCCCTGTTTTGTATATTGGATTAAGAGTTTGGATTGCTACACTATAAAATGGGGACGAAGTGGGAGCTTGGGCTCTTGGTTCCTGAGATTAGAAGAGAGAGCAGAGGAGAACAGAGAAAGGCCACGTGGAGGAGGCCAGGAGAAGCAGCCAAGATGGCGGAGTGCTGAGTGAGATGCCAGTTTGTGTAGAGTTTGTATCTGGAATAAGGAAAGGAGATGGGGAACAGAGGTCCAATCCTGCGCTCCCTGGCGTGGCTCTGCAGAGGTCTGAAATGGATTGTTGTGGGTTGGAGGAACAAAACTCATTGACCCATAGATTTGCTTGTTTTTCGGGGCCTGGGGCTGGCCCCGCTTCCGGTTTCCCTGAATCTGAGGCAGTGGATTGCCTTGGGCATCTGTTTTTGACTTACATTCATTTGCCCAGTGATACCCCCGCTTGCAGCGAGGACATAACCCAGGAGCTTGTTGGCCTTTAGATGAAAAGTCTTTCTTGCCCTTACAGTTCCTAGCAAAATGCCCTGTCTCACCACAATTATAGCATTTATTATTTCCCTGTTGTGCTAAAAACTGTTTAACTGTGAAACCTTGTAATGCTGCAGCCACGGCTAATCCTTGCTGATAGGCTGAGCCTATATCCGAACACAGGCGGATATATCCACTTAAATCAGTCTTTTTCTTATAGGGTCTTATGGCGGCCTGACAAGCAGCGTTAGCATTCTCAAATGCAAGTTGTTTTACAAAGTCAGTCCCAGAATCAGCGCTGCCAAAGATTCTACCAGCTGCTATAATCAATCTATGCACAAAATCAGCAAAAGGTTCGTCAGGACCTTGTTTGATACTAGTCAGAGAGGCGCTCATGTCTCCTTTAGTAGGGAGTTTCCTCCATGCTCTAGTGCCTGCGGACTGTATTTGAGCAAACACTGAGCCATCACTTGAAAGAGAAAGCCACCAGGAAAGTGTTGGTCAAATAAGTTTGTAAATATGATATATATGTTTGCTCGCTTATTGTTTGCATGGGGTGTGGGGGACAGGCTGTAAGCAGGCAGAGTGGTTATAGCTTAAGGCTTAGTTTTAAGACTAAACCTTTCCCACCCTAAGTGACTTTGTATCAGAGACTTCCTTGAGTGTATATTGGATTAAAGGTTTTGATTTTTACACTATAAAATGGGGCAGACTGGGAGCTTGCTCTTTCTCAATTCCTGAGATTAGCATTAGAAAGGAGACCAGAGAAAGGCCACATGGAGGAGGCCAGGAGAGGCAGCCAAGATGGCAGAGTGCTGAGTGAGAAGCCAGTTTGTGCAGAGTTTGTGCGGAGAGAAGGAGATGGGGAACAGAGGTGAATGAGGCTGGTGAGGTTAGAAACCTTTGATTCTAGGAAACTTGGATAAGTCAGTAGCTTTGTTAGCACTGAATGAGTGGGTTTTGGAGCCCAGTGTGTGTTTTTACTTGCCCGCTGGGTGCAAGCTAGGATTAAAGCTAATGGCCCACCAGTTCTTGGCTCCATTGTTTCATTACTATCTGTCCGAATCTAATGTGAACCTGCATTGGCCAGGTGGCTGTGATGGTGGCTGTGGCTACTGGCTTTAGAGAAAGTAAACTTCCTAACCCCTATTTAATGATGATGTGAGAGAAAAATAAACTTTTTTTCTATGTAATGTCATTCACTACTATTCTGTGATTTTTACGTTACTACAGCATATTTCTTTCCAAGCATGAGTAATGCAGTAAGGAAGGGCTGTAAAGCTAGTCACCGCAGCCACCATCACAGCCTCCTGGCCCATGCAGGTTCACATATGATTCAGACAGATGGTAATAAAAGAACAGAGCCAAGAACTGGTGAGCCATTAGCTTTAATCCTAGCTTGCACCCAGCGGGCAAGAAATTTACACACAGTGGGAAAACACTTCCCTTTCCATTCAGGGCTCCCAAAGCCACTGACTTATTTGAGTTTCCTAGCATCAAAGGTTTGTACCTTAACCGCCTTATTCACCTCTGTTCCCCATCTTCTTCTCTCTGCCCAAACTCTGCACAAATTGCCTTCTCCTTCAGAACTCCGCCATCCTGGCTGCTTCTCCTCTCCTCCACGTGGCCTTTCTCTGCTCTCCTTTCTAATGTTAATCTCTGGAACCGAGAAAGTGCAAGCCCCAGACTGCCCCATTTTATAGTGTAGAAATCAAAACCTTTAATCCAATATACACTCAAGGAAGTGTCTGATACAAAGTCACTTAGGGTGGGAAAGGCTTATTCTTAAAACTAAGCCTTAGGCTATAACCACCCTGCCTACTTACAGCCTGTCCCCCACACCAATGCAAACAATAAGCGAACAAACCTATATATCATATTTACAAACTTATTTGACCAACAAAGGCCTTCCAAAGAAAGAAGTTCAGCAATGGACTAGATTTTTCATGCAGAAATACCTACTGTCAATGTAAGAAATGTCCAAATTTGTAGAGAATTTTTATAGGATTTTATTTGAACAAACCGATGACATATACCAGGGAACAAGAACTCAAATCCTCCAAAAAGTAATAGTTTTTTCAGCTTCTTTTATGCATTTGAAATTAAGGAGGGGATGTAGAAAGATTGAAGAAAACAAGGCAAGGATTAAAAAACAGAATAGTTAATAAGACTATATGTTCTATTGAGGGTCCATACCTTCTTGGAGGTGTATTACTTCTAGCATTCAAAGGTGTGTTAGCCTAGGTGCCCAAGAACAATAAACAGGGATGGCTTAACATCTTTTACTAAAAATATGGTAAGCCTGAATCATGACTACTAACTATGATTTGCCTAGTTAGACATTTATAAGCAGATCACCCTGTGAGGTTACTTTCCATAGAAACTTTTCTTTTTTTTTTATCCATACTACCCTATGTAGAAATTATCAAACAGTAGAGAGAATAAAATGATTAATAAACATATTTATAAATTATTTATACATTTATTAAACTATGTGTTCAATGAATACAAGCTATGTGTCAATTTTTCTATTCTGCATTGGAGGAAAGTGGTAAGATCAGCATGACCTCTCAGTACTATTAGTTTTAGTTAGGTGATTCTCACATTTGCTTCCAATTCTAAGATTTTTATAGTCAAATCAATATATTAATAGAAGATTGTCACCACCACATTCTACTGGACAATATTCCTATACCATCTAGCTATCCCCCTTTTTTATACACATGAGAATATGTGTTTGTGTGTATTTATGCATTTCTGTATTTATCAGACAGGTTTTCTATTTCTGATAATTCACATAGTTACCAGAACTTATGAAGAATCTTAGATTTTGTTCAACTTGAAAGTTAAAAGTTAGCTTGGATGCTAGCAGAAGGCAAAAGACTCCTGAATCAACATAAAGCACGGTGGATTATTCACAACAAGAGTTGTAGTCAAAGTATCAGATTTGCACTGATTGCCTGAGACCCAGTTTCTACGAAGAGGAATGAAAAGGTCCAGGTGACAGGAGCACATGCAAGGGTTGCACTACAGAAAAGGAATCCCAAGTTTCGGAAGTGTCAGCCTTGCAGAATTGGCTGCAGGCAAGCCTGTCCACACTTCGTCACAGAGAGAGGCTTTAATTTTTATATATATAATGGACAATAAACCTGCTCTCTGCTCTGGAGGGAGACACTATCTCTATCTCTATCTTCCAATGTTGTTCTCCATTAAACATCCTTGAGAAGATAATCAGAACGAAGGTTGTCAGTGCTTCTGCTCACAAGATACGCTGAAACACTAGAGATCCAAGAGAATTGTCTTGCAATAATGATCCCGACTAGATCACAAGCTAGCGTGAACCAGAACTAAGCTTATTTTTTTTTATTACCATACCTTCAATTCCTAGTACTTGCCCAGGAAACAGTAAAAGGATCTCACACTTATTGAGGTCATATCATATATCAAGACTTTTCAAACACTGTTTGTGTTAATTTACTGAATCTCAGGAAGCACTATAAGATAGTTACAAATATTATCTATATACTTTACATTTGAGGGAACTGAAGTCAAAAGAGTTTAGCAACTCATCCAAGATTATACAACAAATAAGTGGTGGAACTTAAATATGCATGTCTTAAAGAAGTGAATGTGGTCCTGGCCAGTTGGCTCAGTGATAGGGTGTATCACAATCAAAGCATGTGGAAGTCCTGGCTTTGATTGATCCCCAGTCCAGGAACACAAGAGAAGTGACTGTTTGCTTCTCCATCCTTCCCTCTCCCCCTTCTCTCTCTTCCTCTCTCTTTCTCTCCTCCTCCCACAGCCATGGCTAGATTTGAACAAGTTGGTCTTGGGCACTGAGGATAGTTCTATGACCTCCTTTCAAGCTCTAAAGTAGCTCGGTTGCAAAGCAATGGAGCAGTGGCCCCGTATGGACAGAGCATCACCCCCAGAAGGGGTTTGCCAGGTAGATCCCGGTCAGGGTACCTGCGGGAGTCTGTCTCTCTGCCTCCCCATCTCTCACTTAAAAAAAAAAAATGAATGCATGGATAAATAACTTTGAAACAGAAAAGAAGCATTCGCCATTTTATCCATCAAGTTATGTACCAGGTTGCAACTTTGAGTATGAAAACAGGGCAGTTTTCGTACATCTGTCCCAGACCTCACATACTACTAAAATCAGACAGTAATCAGGGCTAATGCAGACTGTTATCTTACCTATTTATTTCTGTAACTGCAATCTGCTTGGGGACTCTACATGGAAGTCTATGCTATAACATGAAGCTTTATTGCCTACATTTAATTTGCTTGACTTGGCCAAAGTTCATGGTAAAAGAACTAATTCTCTCGAAAATATGAGAATTTGTTTTATACTTATTGTTTTTAGCAGTATGTTCATTGGCAGGACATTAAAAATAAGTAGAATTGCTCTGTTTTATTAGCTGTGGAATAAATGTACAATGGAAAAATTAGCTCATGACTAAAACAGAGAAAAGTCATTCCTGTGCTATGGAACTGTCCCTAGATATAGACAGGACCATAGTAGCACAAAGTATGTCGCACACTATGTCTTTGTTTTTCAAAAAAAAATGCAATGTTTGTTTTTAGTCTTTCTCTTCATAGATTTAACTTATTTACCCAGATTGTAAACATAAATAAACATGTACTGAAGTAGAAGGAGACTGAGAAATACGGATTCCTGCATTATCAACAGAATATAAATGAAGGTGAAAGAAGGGAAGACATCTCAGAAAATCAGAAAAGAAAAATAGCATAGAACCATTATCACATTAATTTGTATGCTTTCTTTCAATACTTACTTAAAATGATTCTTCAATAAACTCACACAGCACATAGTTATTAAGAACCTATTATATGCCAGGCACATTAAGATGCTGGGGTTATAAGGGTACACAAGGTAAAACAGACAAATGTTCCCGCTGTACATTCTAGAGGTGGCTTTTTAGATAGTATATATCCAATTCTGAAAAATACATTTTAAACATGCTATAAACCTTTTCCCCCGTTACTCTGGTTTTTATATTCATCACTTTTTAAGGTCTAAATTAAATGTTTTTACCTGAATAGCTAATGATTTAAATGACTTTTCTGTGGCTGCTAGATTCATTTTTTAAAGCAGATAACCCTATAATAAGCATCTTGACAGATCGATTTTTCCTCGTAATTTTATATGAGTATATTCTTTCAGCTCATGTTTTCCCTGGACTTGCATATGCAGCCTTCGAACACTCTAGTTCTCTTGTTTTGGGCAACAGACACTTAAGACATCGAATCTTCTGCCAGCAGAACCATCATCGGATTATTTCAGAGATATTTAAGAGAAATGCTTGAAGTCTCAGCTCTCATAGATGAGAGTTGAAATTTCAAGGTTAGAGTTCCATTTCTGTTCTCTTGTAAAACGCATGCACCTCTGCAATACTAATATCTCACAAATCTACAATTTTCCACATTGTTATAAGAACAAATAGAGCATGGTTTCATAGGGTAAAAGAAGAAAGCAGGCCTAACCAGACAGTGGCTCAGTGGATAGAGCGTCAGACTGGGATGCGGAGGACCCAGGTTCGAGACCCCGAGGTTGCCAGCTTGAGCGCGGGCTCATCTCGTTTGAGCAAAAGCCCACCAGCTTGAACCCAAGGTCGCTGGCTCGGGCAAGGGGTTACTCGGCCTGCTGAAGGCCCGTGGTCAAGGCATATATGAGAAAGCAATCAATGAACAGCTAAGGTGTCACAACAAAAAACTAATGATTGATGCTTCTCATCTCTCTCCGTTCCTGACTGTCTGTCCCTATCTGTCCCTCTCTCTGACTCTGTCTCTGTCACTGTAAAAAAATTAAAAAAAAAAAGAAGAAAGCAGAAGGCCTGTGGTGTCCATTGTACACTTTACATAAAATGCACGCAAGTACATTTTTGTATATGTTTACAAAATTTAGGTTTTGTTTTATAATTACTGTAAAATACCTAGTATGGGATTATATAACATGAAATAATTCTGTTCAAGTGTAATCATGTGTATGGTTGGTTGTGTAAAGAAAGCGGGTGTGACTCTCATTAGTGAAACATTTTAGCTGTCTGGAGTCAGTAATAAGAGTGCTTTTATACAATATATATGATGTATTGTCAGATGGTTGTAATGCCTAAGTGGAAGAAAAAGCTGGAAATGAGATAGGCTCATAGATAGTTATAACTGTAAATTCTTGAATAGTTATTTCATTTTTAGATAAAGGAGCTGAGGACATTTACATATATCTTATTATTCACTTATTGTCAAAGTTGATCTTTTCTTGCTATCGATTTTCCTTCCAGATAAATGAACATTTTGGATAAAAGTTGATTTTTGATGACTCTCCATATCTTATTAACTCTTTTGGTCTTCAAAGGGTTTGTGATTTTAAAAGCCAAAGAGAGAAATAGAGTACTAGCGTGCCCATGAAATGCACATTCTATTAAGCATGAAGTTGTTGGCAATGCTCCTGCATAAAGACGCCTAGGGAACGCTTAATGGCTAGACAGAAAGGGTCATAATGCTGCACCAATAGGAAATCGATTTTATTTTTTTACTTTTAATTTTATTTTTTTAACTTTATTTATTCATTTTAGAAAGGAGAGAGAGAGAGAGAAAGGGGAAGGAGCAGGAAGCATCAACTCCCATATGTGCCTTGACCAGGCAAGCCCAGGGTTTCGAACTGGCGACCTCAGCATTTCCAGGTCCACGCTTTATCCACTGAGTCTTTTGTCTTACCTACTTAAATCTGTCTCTTTTCCAAAATACCAAAACAATGAAAGAATAGTTGGCTAGCTTTAGGGAGACATTATTTCTGTAACTTTAAATAAATTGCTTAACAACCTAGAGTCAGATTTCAAACAGAACAGTACTCTTCCCACCAAAATCCAACATACAATGACAGAATCAAGGCAGGGAATAAAAGGCAACCTCTCTGACTTTCTCAAGTTTTTAGTCACCAGGAGACCCACAGCTGAAGTATCATTCTGCTATCTTAGGGTTCACAAAAAAGACTAAGAATGATGATTGTCGATACTCTATTTAAAAAGAGTTAGAGTAGATCAGACCTCACACGAGAGTGTCTAATACATTACAATATAAGTTTCTAACACGATTAGTTCTTAACAGATTTAATCCTCCCTTACTCTGCCTCCCAAAATATCCAAATAAGCAATTGATAAAAAATTTTTGTTCTGTATTAAAATATTTAGTTAAAAAATTAACCAGTTATTTTTTTTAATTCACCAGTTCTTCAATGAAATTAGTTAAATGATTAAAATACTTGCAACAGAAGTAAAGCTTTGAACCATATTTTCCCTATATTATCTTAACTTCCATTTTATTGTTTAATGGGATATTAGTAGAAATAAAGTGATCCTTTCCCTCTTTTCTTATATTTATTATGTGATCTTGAAATGAGAAAAAGAAAGAAAGAGAGAAGAGAGATTATATGCTTCGTTATTTTTTCCCCACTCATCTTTCTGGAAAATTATTTCTTCTTGAATAATTCATGTCAGTCGAATTTGTACGTGTTCATATAATTTATAAACTGTCACAAAAGTTTTGTGCAGCTACCAAATTAAAATATTATGCTCATTAAAATGTAGCATTCTTTATTTATATTATGCAATACTTGTAAAGGATGGTGAATGATTCAAAAAGATTTTATAATTATTTACTGAGGCCCACTTCTCTTATAAAACACACAGGCCATAAAATCCATGATAGGCATTACATGCTGAGGGTTATTTCCCTAAAAGGAAAAATAAATATTAAACTTTTTAATTGTAAAGTTCAATAATTAAGTTAGAGTCATAAAAAGCTAGAGTTACATTTACAAATGACTCATGCCTCCTCCAATAAAAACCCCAAAACAATACATAAATGAATATTTTGCTTTGTCTATATTTATTCGGTTAAATGTTTCTAGGTACCTATTAGTTTTTAAAGTGTGTGTTAAGTAATTTAAGTATGAAGTAATAACTTATGGAAATCAATATGATTCCTTATTAACTCATATATATTGAGGTATAATTTGCCCATGATAAAATTTTTTCTTTTAGGGTTATAGTCTTATGAGCTTTGCAAAACATGTACAGTTGTGTAACGACCTCATAGTTAAGATATAGAATACTCTTATCATCCCTCCTACATTCCCTTGTTCAACTTATAATCGAAGCCTTTCCCCATTACCAGCCTCTGCCAACCACTGATCTGCTTTATTTTTCTATGGTCTTGGCATCTCCACAATGTCATATAAATACAATATTATGATATGCTACCATTTAAAGCTGGCTCTTGCACTGACCAGGTGGTTCAATGACTAGAGCATTGTCCTTGTACTCTAGTCATGGATTTGATCCACGGTCAGGCCAGGTAGAAAAAGCAATCGATGCGTGTCAACTAAATGGAACAACTAAGAGGAATGATCAGTTGATGCTTCTCTCCGTTTTCTTCCCTCTCCTCTCAAATCAATGGAAACATTTAAAAAATAAGTAAATCTGGATTCTGTCATGAAGCATAATGTCTTTGGTATTCATCAAAGTTTGCTACATGTCTTATTGATGGTCTGCTGCTTTTTTATTACTATTACTTTATTGTATGGACGTGCCACAATTTGTTTTTCCAAAACTTGATACGTATTCTCATTGCTTCTATTCTTGATGATTGTAAATAAAGTTGCTATAAACATTAGCATACGAATTTTGCGTAGCTCTACATCTTTATTTCTTTTGAGTAAATGCTTAGAAATGGGATTGCTGAGACATAATGCTAATCAATGTTTGATTTCATTTAAACATTTACTTGCTACTCTTTCCTAAAAGATGATACCTTCTCCCTTTGATGTCAGAGCAGTCAGGTGACTAACTTTAGCCAGTGAAACATGAGCAAAAGCCTCTACACTACTTCTGGGTAAAAGCTTTAAGGAACAATGCATGGTTTTTCTCATGCTTTTCCCTCAATCACAGAAAGTGCACGTCTCCAGTGAGGCTGCTCCTTCAACCTGTTGTAAGAAAGTATTGTATAAAGCATGGGGAGCAGAGACATAGCCCACAGCCTACATGTAACATCAGTGGAAAGTGACCATTTGCTGTTGTATGAAATGGAGGTTTTGAGTTTGTAACCTGAGCATAATCAATCAAAAGCTGGTTGATAAACCCTAGAAACTGCTTCTTTCTACCTTTCTTAATTTCATATACCATTTGATATCTACCTCCTTGAACTTCTTTCTTTAGTCCCTTGAACTTGATATAAGACTGCTTTTATTTTCCAACCTTTTCTTTGCTTTTTCATTACTATTTTCATTGGGTCTTTCTTTTGCTGCTATTCTTTTTTCTAAACCTAAGTCCTTAAATCTCATCTTTACCTCTTCATAAGAATTATACTGTAGTACATGTTTAATTTGTCTCACAGTTTTGAATCTACAATCCTCTAGCCTAAATGATGTATTCCTGATATTATATGAAACTTTAAAAAAAAGAAAAAGAAAACTCTCCTCATATTGTTTCTACTAAAAGCCTTCAGCAACTACTCGTTCCTCATAAGGTTAGTTTCACTCTTACTACAAGTCAGTTGCTTCCTGAATTCTCTCCTGTTTCATTTCCACCATTACTGCCATCTTCTGTTACTCATTTGAACAAAATTCTCCCCAGTCATACAGGCATACTCTTTGTTTCAGGATTTGCCATAGGTATCTCCATTTCCCTTGCACCCTGTTTTTTCCCCATTGTTTTAAATCCTCCAAGGCATATCGTAAATTCTTTTAGGAAAACCTTCCCTCTGGTTTCATTCACTACCATTGGCACCTCAAAGTCATTCTCCATAAAGCAGCCAAAATGACCTTTTAGAACACATGTCCATCATCTCTTCTTTCTACCTGACTTAAATTACTTCACTGGGCAATTAGGATAAACACTAAAATCCTGAGGCTTAGATGAGTTGGCCCCTCTGTATGTTTGCAGCTGCTTCCCTTCTCTCTAGCATTCCAGCCTGAGTGGACCTGTTTTTGTTCCATTAAGCATCATGCTCCTTCCCACTGTGGGACCACTGTGCTCGCTATTATCTCTGCCTACAATGGGATTCCTTTATCTCTCTTTGCTGAGTTAACTCCTGCCTGTCCTTCAGATCTTAGCTCTCATTACTTCCTCAGAGAACCCTTCCCAGACTTCTGTGAGCAGGTTCAAACTTCTTCATACATGTCTTTATAGCACCACTTACCTACCCCTCTTCCAGTGTACTCACCACAGGTGTAATTTTACATTTCTTTGTGTGATTATTATATTATCTACCTGTTTGGGCTTCAGCGTTGCAGACCCATTTCACCCATGGAAGAATATCTGGCACATTATTTGCTAGATGTCTCTCAAAGCCCTAGCAGCCCATTGTACCTGCACCTTTCTCTCTGTATCTGTACCATACTAATTTATAGTCTTGTATTTATTTATAATTTAGATCTCTAATACTCTGTATTGGTATTTCTTCCTGTTTGCATGCTTTATCACTGTACAATAAACACAGATACCTAGTTCGTACTGCCAGATTGAAGGTTCCTAGAAGTAGCAAATTTAACATATGTACATGCATCAATATGCAGCCATTCAAAACATTTTAATCTATGTTTTTATTTCCATATTCAAGTGAGACTAATTAAACAAAATCATTGAATGTCTACTATCATCAGTATTATGATTAAGGTTGCCAAATAAAATTTCAGTGATGAGTAATTTTTTAGTGTATTTTCCCATTATTGTATTTGGCTGACTTATACTAAAATTTACTTATGGTTTATCTGAAATTTAATCATTTATTAATCAAACATGGCACCAACTGCTATCTATTGATTATTCTATTTCACCATTATAATTAAATGAATAGGTCTTATAAACATTCACTTTGAACACACAGGGAAACTAAGGCACAGAATAAAAAATTTGATCAGAGTCATATGACTGTCGAGTAGCAAGGCTGATGCACGTCTTGAGGCATACAAGCTTGCATTTCTGACCCCTGTAATAGACCGCCTCATTTTACAGAATCTAAGCTGTTGAGCATACATCAGGCAACAGAGAGACTTTTGTCCTCAAGTGCTCTGAATATTTTTTAACTGTGGTAATCCAGAGATCCCAACGTAGAACTCAACATTGGATTTGTGCAACAGCAAATGAATTTCTGATACTCCCTAAGGTTTTAGCCACTTTATGGATTCTGAACTTACATGAATGTGCTACTGTATCACCATCAGTGTAAGTTACAACATGGGTTCTATTATTACCCATGAGTTAACTGTTTAAGAACTTTCTAAAGTTCTTAAACATAGAAAGAAAAACTAGATATAGTTTTGATATCCTTAGATCAATGTAATGAATACCTCCCCTGGTGACAAAAACATCTCCAAGATCAAGTTTTCTTTGAGATCTTATAAAGATTTGCACTATATTCATCATTTTTATTTTAGTGGTAATTTTTAATATTAACAGACCACCCAATGCTTTCCACTGTAACCATAAAAATACTATACAAAATGGCTCATTTTTTTTGAAATGTTATTACTTTTGAATCTCTTTTGTAAGTATTAATTCTAATTTCCCTCTCTTTAAGTTGAATTGTTAGGTGATTTAAAATAATTACTGAGTTCTATCCAAAAAGCAGCTTGGGGACAGTGATGGATTAAGTGATTCTTGTGCAGAGATTAAATAGCAGCTTCATAGACGGTAAGAAAGAAATTTTAAGGTAAATAATATGTCAAGAATGTTGGGCCTTCAAGCTGTTGTGCATTTAATCTTTCTTTAACAACTTATTTTAAGGAAAACGAGACTCCTCAAGTCTTATGCAAAGTAAATCTCTGCTCCTCCATCATGAGATAAACTTCACCAAACAGTAGGTCTTAGACGTAGCTTTAAAATGGTTATATTCACAACTGAACCCATGTATTTCTCACCCTGATTCATTTAGCTTAGCTCCCACACTCCTAAGCAGCCTCTTCACACCACTCCCCTGACATCTGGTCCCTGAGCTCAGCAGAGACAGGCTGCTCGCTTTCTCTGATGTGGCGGCAGAAAATGCAAAGTCAACAGTGTGGGCTCTAGAGTCAGATAGACTTGAGTGCAAATCCCCCATCTATTTAGTAGCTGTGTGACTTAGAGTTGAATATTTAGCCATTCTCTCCCTCAATTTATTAACTTAGAAAATCACGATAATAATAGCACCAGCTTCCTAGGGTTGATATCAATATGTATAATGCATGAAGATCATAGATGAAAATTTAGCAGCCAAAATGTAAACCAACCATTATTATAATGTCAAGTCAGAAAAATGTCAGGAAAGCTATTAAAAGTAATAGTTTAGTGAAAAGCACAGAGCAGTATGTATTGCTGACTTTGCTCACTTCTCTATACATTCCTCATGTAACTACACCTTAACTACTCTTCTAGATTTGCAAGTGAGTATGAGTCTCCAATAGTATTCATTTGCATAAATTATCAAAAGCACATATACTACTTTTTCAAAATAAAATTTTTATCTGATTTAGAACAAATATTTCTTATTCTGTTAAAAACCTTGTCATTTTTTTTTAAAATTGACTTTAGAGAGATACAGGAAGGGAGAGAGACAAACATCAGTTTGTTGTTCCATTAAATTTCACACTCTCTGGTTGATTCCTGTATGTGCCCTGACCAGGGATCTAACCTGCAACTGTGGTGTATCAAGACAACACTCTAACCAGCTGAGCTACATGGGGTTTTGCCAAACAAAAAGAAGCTCAGTCTTCTCCAATAAGAAATGATCTTTTGCTGTAAATGATCTGATGTCATCATTTCTTATGGCTGAGTAGTATTCCATAGTGTATATGTGCCACATCTTCTTTATCCAGTCTTCTATTGAAGGGCTTTTTGGTTGTTTCCATGTCTTGGCCACTGTGAACAGTGCTGCAATGAACATGGGGCTACATGTGTCTTCACGTATCAATGTTTCTGAGGTTTTGGGGTATATACCCAGTAGAGGGATTGCTGGGTCATAAGGTAGTTCTATTTGCAGTTTTTTGAGGAACCACCATACTTTCCTCCATAATGGTTGTACTACTTTACAGTCCCACCAACAGTGATGATAACATTATAAGGAGTGAAATAAGTAAATCAGAAAAAAACAAGAACTACATGATTCCATACATTGGTGGAACATAAAAATGAGACTAAGAGACATGGACAAGAGTGTGGTGGTTACCAGGGGTGGGGGGAGGGAGGACATGGGAGGGAGGGAGGGAGAGAGTTAGGGGGAGGGGGAGGGGCACAGATAACTAGATAGAGGGTGGCGGAGGACAATCTGACTTTGGGCGAGGGGTATGCAACATAATTTAATGACAAAATAACCTAGACATGTTTTCTTTGAATATATGTACCCTGATTTATTAATGTCATCCCATTACCATTAATAAAAATTTATTAAAAAAAAAAAGAAAAAAAAAGAAATGATCTTTATTTTCTCTCTCTAACAAGAAAACATCTTTAATGATCTTCCTTTCATGTTAAATGTCACTCTACCACCTCTGCTATATATTTTTTCAATCTGATTGAGCTAAATTCATCATTATCTCAATAGAATCTCCATCAGGTCTGGAATATAATTGCTCAGATCAAAACATTTCTCTCTCTTTCTCTCTTTCTCTCTTTCTCTCTCTCTCCCTCTGCTTCCCCACCACACTCTGACTTCACACAAAAACTGAATCTTCTCTTTCTAATATTATTGTGAACATAAAGGTTTTGTTTTTGTTTTTAATAATTAAGACATTTGTATACCCCAAAATGCAAGGAGATTTGATAAATCTTACATTTGCATACTTATCAGGGAGAATTTCATGTGTCTGTATCTTAAAAACTGAGTCAGTGCTTTAAGTAGCAGATATTTTGCCACAGAATAATCTTTGGAAATCTTCATGCTTTGCAAAATTTATTGTCGTTGCTTATGGTGATTGCAAAAATATCTGCATGTAGGTCCAGTCTTCACTATAAATGTTGTTCTTAACAAACAATAAGTACTTGATATCCCTCTTTGTGGGAAAATAGTAATTAAGAGAGTGGTACTGCCACTGTTAAATTATAACATTTTTATTAAAATACATATCCTTGAAGCCTTTTATACTAAAAGTCTACACTGAATATTTGAAAAAATAGAAATATTAATATGTGTATAAAGCATTCAATTCTCATATCAATTCCATCAATAAATACTTCTTAAGAGACTACTGCTTCAAATTTTGATCACAGCACTAAGAAGAGAGTGTTGAGCAAAATATTATATCCAAGTTTCTGTTTTTACATAGCTTGCATTCTAAAGAAGACACATAGCAATTACATGCCTAATATTTTCATTTATACATCTCTATGAAGTGGTCTTGATTGGTTCTATAAGAATGTCTAATGGACTTGGTGGGTAATTGGGGTGAATCAGTAAAATCTGAAAACTCAAAAATATCACTCCAAAAAAAGAAGAATTACCAAATAATCATATAGTTGTTATTCTTTTAAATAAAAAATAAATTTCTGATGTGTGCTCATTAAATATATAGTTGAAGTTATCTTTTTATACCTGGATTAAACCAGAATGCTCCTTGAAGGAAAAGATTCTATTCTGAAGCCTGTTGTTTTGACCAGCTTTAGCATAAGACATAATTTTTTAAGGAGAATTATAGCTCCGAAACTTAAATATAAGTTAATAAACAGATACAGTTTTATATAATGATACCATGTTAACTTTTTGATTGTAACTACTTTAGGAGTCTAACTCACATGCAATAAAGTTAAAACTAGAGCTAGAAAGTTATTTATATTGGAAACTTGGAGGGTGTGGAGGTGAAATAAACAAAAACAAAAATCGTCAAATGTGTAATGGAAAATGACTCTAAATTTTAAATTAACAACATTTATTAAACTCCCCTTTGGGGAAGATTCAGACTTTGGGTATTTAGTAATAATAGTCATCTTTTTCTGAGGGAAATCAGAAAGGCTTTACTCAAAGAAAGGATAATTTTGATGGTTTTTTCAGTGTGAGTAGATACACTTCAGACTGAGAGGAGGACATGCACACTGCATGTGTATAGAAGGGCTGGGACTGACCCAAGAAGGCTTGAAAGGGTGTTGCATGTTCAGAGGATAGTAACAATAGAAGGGGTTATTGGAAAGAAATAACAGCATTTTGTATGCTATACAAAAGAGTACAGGTTTATTGTGTTTAAATGTTGAACCAACAGCAATTTCCAGGTAGTAGAATGACAAGATCAGATTTGTTTTTTAGAAAGTTTTTTCTCAGCTGTTAGTGTTAACTGTGTGTGATCTGAGAATATGGCACTCCAAAGTAAAACAGACAGACACGACTCAGAAATAATCTGAATAAAAGATGACTTCTCTCCTTACAATCTATAGTCTGGAATTACTACTTCTGTGATACAGTTATTCTGATTGTGAAATCATAAGAACGTATAATGCATACAGGAGTGTGAGGTTATATTTCACACTAATAAAACATACTTTAGCATAGTATCAACTTAACTACTAAATGTTAACATCGCGGGTGAAGAGTTTCTAATCAGAGAAGCAGAAAATCATAGCACATGGGGGAGTAAGTCTCATAAGCAACATGAATTCTGAGTTTATAAACAATGAAAGTCGGGGCTTCAAATTTTATATCGTTTCTGAAGCATAAAGCAATAGCTCAATGTTTAGGCCTATATATGTTCCTTTTCTTATCCTTCAAAGATGACTGGCATTTCTGCACTTCCTAATGAGGTGGTCACCAATGTCAGCTTCTTCACAGGCGCAGCTGGTGAGCTCTAAAGTTGCTGGGCAAACTCTCTGCTTTGAGTTTCTAAGCAACATGCTCTGCGTGTGGTGAGAATCAAAGTTTGTTGTAGTCTAGGGTGTTTGGGCTGCTGCTGCAAAAAAAGTTGTTTTGTTTTTTATTTTAATTTGATTTTTATTTCAATCATGCTTATTAGTAGTATATCATTAAATGCATAAAAGTGCCTGTTATAAGGACAATTACAGGTCTGTAAGAAAATAAAGACATGAACAATATTCTTCTGAACATTGATTTGTAACAGAGTCAGATGCACTAAGACTAGAGTTTGAACCAATTTTGCTACTTATCTGACTTTTTCATTTTTCTATGTACATATTTCCCATTTCTCAAGAATATCAATGGCGTCTTCCCAGGCATGGGAGTTGGGTGGGATACAAGGGGGAAACAAAAGAGTGTCTTTTATTTCCATGTTCTTCTAAATTGTTTCATCCATCTGGGTTCAGACCTTGCCAAGGAAAATCCAGCCCAACTTCGGTTTAGTTACCCAACACCGACTGCGCTTGGGAGAGGAAACTTCTGAAGCACCTATGACGTCCACACCTGGCTTTCCTCTGGAATGCAGTAGAGCCTGCAGAGCATGTAGACTAATCTCAGGGGTGTCCATTCCACTCTGCTGAACCCTGTGCGAAGATTGCAAATCAGGACCTATCCTTGTTGACCTTCTGAATCACCTAGTCATTCTTCCAGGCTTGAAACACTAGAAAATCTAGTCATGGAGGATGAGATTCAGCCCAACTCCCTTGTCTCAAAGACATGCAAATGAGCACTGAACACAGTCCCTGAGGCAGACTCCTCCCTTGGGAAGAACTGGGTCATTACCTTACATGCTCTATACTATTTGATATTAAAATGGATTTTTAAAATACCATTCAATTGAAAGTGAGAAGATCTTTCTCCCCTCTAGCAGATCACTGCTTACATTCAAATTCCTTAGTATTATGCAGTGTTGGTGGTATAGTGGTGAACACAGCTGCCTTCCAAATTCCTCAGTATTTCCTCCTGTCAAGCTCTTTATTTTTTGGTGGACTAGACCAGCCATAATCACTTTTCTTGCGGCTCAGTGAAATATACTGCTACTTTATGACTCTCTTTTGAGTCTTTTCTGTCCACCAAAAGGTTCCTTTTTTTCTCTTGTTTTCTTCTGAAGTTTCACATTTCTTCCAAGACGTTAGTCTGAGTTCACCTCTTCTGTGAAAATTATTATTATTTTTTTAAGTGAGAGGAAGGGAGATAGTGAAACAGACTCCCTCATGCACCCTGACCGGGATCCATCCAGCAACTCTCATCTGGAGCCGATGTTCTAATCAACCCAGCTATCTTCAGCTCCTGGCTGAGGGAGGAAAAGAGGGGGAGAAAGGGGAGAGGAAGTAGGAGAGTGCATACGGTCACTTCTCCTGTGCGCCTTAAGTGAAATTGAACCCGGATGTCCATATGCTGGGCCGACACTCTACCTGCTGAGCGAACCAGCCAGGGCCCAAAATTATTTTAATAATTTATCCTTATTCTCTTTTAGTTCCAAGGTCCTAGATCAGAACTGGTACATAGAAGGTATTTAATAAAGAATTTAAAATGACTAGAAGAAACCCTTGGTTGAAATAAATGTTTTTAATAAGTTATGACTTTTGAGCAAACTTCTTTCTTTTGCTAGTTTGCACACCTGTAAAATGGGTATAAACTCGATGATCTGAAAGATTCTTTTTGCGGTCATCATGATATTAATTAGAGCTGTTCATAAATATTCTCTTCAATTATCAGACCCGTATTAGGCAGGGTGAAGTGACTTTAGTAGAAATGACACATGTTCCTTGTCAAGGTCAGACCTTGGAGTGCTCACTTCCCCTGTTCTCTTTCTCCCTCATTAGTTACTGGAGACTGGGACTGAAATGGAATGGTGCGCCATGATAGCCTACTTCAGACAAATAGCATGAGTGCAAAACTTTTGTTTTTTTGAAGATTTGGGATTTGTTTGGCACAAGTTTTCCTGACAAAGTTCAGCCCTTACATTTTGAACTATTTTTTTTTTAGAAGATAGATACTTAGACTATAAGCCTAATATCAAGCCATAAAAGTTATGATCTCCAAAATTCTATTACTTTAATAATACTGCCTAAGGGTTATTTTTAAACTATCAACAACACCTGAAGCATTAGAATGTGCTACATAATGTCAGTTAGCAATTAAAATACAATAAAAATATTTCAAAAATAGTCTTATATAAACCATAAAGACAAATAGGGTAGAATAGAAACTATTTTCCTCTTTTCATTTAATTTATATTCAGAAATCACGGTTTAGTCTATATTTTGGAAAATAGTGTTGCACGTGGACTCAATTTTACTAAAAATGTGCTGTTTTGTGTATTATTATTATTATTATTGTATTTTTCTGAAGTTGGAAACGGGGAGGCAGTCAGACAGACTCCCACATGCGCCCGACCAGGATCCACCCAGCATGTCCACCAGGGGGTGATGCTCTGCCCATCTGGGGCATCACTCTGCTGCAATCAGAGCCATTCTAGCGCCTGAGGCAGAGGCCTCAGAGCCATCCTCAGTGCCCGGGCCAACTTTGCTCCAATGGAGCCTTGGATGCTGGGAGGGGAAGGAGAAGGGGAGGGGTGGAGAAGCAGATGGGCGCTTCTCCTGTGTGCCCTGGCCGGAAATCAAACCCGGGACTTCCGCACGCCAGGCCGACGCTCTACCACTGAGCTAACCGGCCAGGGCTGTATATTATTTTTCAAGTCATTCTTCTTTCTATAAAAAATGACTAATTTTTCCCTTTTCTGCTATATACATTTTCACAATTTTATCAGTTATGTGGTAATGTTTTTGAATATTGGAGAAATTTTTAAAATATATTTTCTATAAATTGAAAGTTATAGAAAGTTAGACCAATGTTAAGATAATACAAATAAATATTTTTAAAATTTAGCTATTGTATGTTTCTAATTTTTAAGATTGGTCTTTGAATAATCAAAAGATGACTAATATTGCCCTGAGCGGTTGGCTCAGTGGTATAGTGTGTGCCCAGCGTGTGGATGTCCCCAGTTTAATTCCTGGTCAGGGCACACAGGAGTAGCACCTATCTGCTTCTCCACCCCTCTCCCTCTAGCTTCTTTCTCTCTCTCTTCTCCTCCCCTTCTGCAGCCATGGCTAATTAAAGTGAGTTGGCCCTGGGCGCTGAGAATGGCTTCATGGCCTCTGCCTCAGGTGCTAAAAAAAGGGCTCCAGTTGCAACCGGAGCAGGAGCCCCAGATGGGCAGAGCATTGCCCCCTGGTGGGCTTGCCAGGTGGATCCCAATTGGGCTGCATTTAGAAGTCTGTCTTTGCTTCCCCTCCTCTCACTAAAAAAATTTAAAAAAAAGATGACTAATATTTTTCAGTTTTGTTCAAAAAAATTTTATAATAGTAAAATGATTTGCAATTTATTTTAATTTTATTTTAAAAATATGCTTTTCTAAGGGAAATATTTAAGTAGCTTTTCAATAAATCATATCTTCACTTGCTATTAGTTCAATACTCATTCAGAACACTTCAGATCTCCACTTTTATTCATGTTAACTAGTAATAAAGCAGTCCTGTATCACACTGAAACCAGAATCACACTGCTTTTTCATAGACTAAAATGTAAGGAGCCCTGAGATGTTAAGAACAGATTTGTGATTTGACAAAGTTTAAATTCCTGGCAGTCAGCCAACAACCTGTACATACTTGGAGAATTACTTACTTTCTCCAAGCCTCCATTTCATTTGTACAAATGTAGGTGTTGGTAATTATCTGCCTCAGACATTTGTTATGAGAAGTAAATGGGATATGACATTTAATTTTAGAACCACAAATTTCATACGAGCATTTTGTTTTGCTCATTCTGTAGCACTAGTGTGCACCATGCCTTACACTGAGAAGACTTATGGGATGTTTGTTGAGTCAATACTTGCATATCCAATTAATAAAATGAAACAATGATTGTATTGATTTACGTAATATAAAAAATACTGGATAAGTGCTACAAATGATAGTTATCATTATTGCTATTATTACTATTTTATGATACACTATTTACTGTTATCCTTAAAATCATCGAAGATTTTATGGTCTGATTCTTTTAAAAAATATTTTGATCAGTTTTTATAATTTTGATAAATCACACTGCAATGGTTTAAGATCCTAGACTACCATAAAGAAATATTGACCCTGGCCAGTGGTTCAGTGGATAGAGTGTTTCCCTGGCATATGGACTTCCCAGGTTTGATTCCCAGTCAGGGCACACAGGAGAAGCAGCCATCTACTTCTCCCCCTGTACCTCTCCTCTCCGCTGCCTCTTCTCCTCCATGGCTTGATGGGTTCCAGCATGGCTCTGGGCATTGAGGATAGCTCAGTGGGAGCACATCCACCTCAGGTGCTCACAATACAATAGCTTAGTACCTGCGCATCCACCTGTGATGGAGTTGCCAGGTAGATCACAGTTGGGAAGCATGCGAGAGCCTGCCACACTATCTCTTCTTCTTCCTCTCCCCTAAAATAAATAAACAAAATAAATAAAAAATCAAATTTTATATGGATTAAAAAAAAAACTCGTTAATTCTTTTCAGTATTCTATATCCCTTCACAAAGATTGTAATCATTTTTGCTTTCAGGATTTAATTCACTTGAGATACGTTCATTCAATTGATTTTGATGAAAATTAAAGATTATTAATTAGAATTTATTTCTGTAAGGTGTTTTTAGACCCATTTTTCAGATTGCTTTTTTTCTTCACTCACGCTTTACCAAATGCTCCCCACTCACTTACCCCATGAGCATATAGATAGCCCCCCTTTTTGTCTCTCCTCTTAAAAGCATCTTTCAAGAGACTAGTGAAGAGCGTAATAAGATCACTCTATGGAAAAGGCATCATCGTATCACTGCACTTCTTTGCCTTGCAGAGTTGGCCATATCACCTGTGGACCATAAGGACAAAACACTGAACACAGCACTCCTCCTGGAGTTGGTTTCTTCTGTAGACTGGGTCCTTGGCTCAGGAATTCTGCTCTTCCTTATGAAGTTCCGTGATGAGCCAAGAAAAGTAATGAGCAGAACTTTGAAATCCCTCTTCAGTCATGCTAAGTGAGGATAGCTGAGCGGAGGCAACTCTTTGGGATGCAAGACAAATCCAGAAACCTGAGGCTACAGTAAAATTCCTCTTAATCCCAACATGATTGTAAAACTATGCTTGCAAATGTTGAAAGAAGAGGCCAAGAGATAGACAGCACGTTCATTTGTTGTCGCCAAACATATCTCCTCAAATAATTCACATTTGCGTGCTATTTGTCATATTATGCTATTCCAGGAGTATTTCCAGTGTGGCAAATACCCGGGCATCTTTGTTTAACTGCTAAACAGAGTAAACTCTGGTTTCCTTTTAAAATAGAGCTAAGTGCCAGGTAGGACGCCCTGCTACTTTGAAACTAGTTCTGTGAAAGGACTTTTGCAAGGCATGTGAAGAAACTCATTTTCGTTTCCTATAAATAAACTAGCAAAAATCCACAGCAACATACTGGAGAAATCCAGGGAAGGAGAGTGAAGGCTCTGAATTCATTCTAGTCCAGAATTTCTTTAGGGAAAAATATAAATTGTTTTAACAGGTCTATAACTTCTAAATGATCGCAAATTTTATTGTTCATGATTACCTGGCCCAGAAGCAATAATGTGGCTCTTCAGAATAGGGACAGTGTCTGGAGTTTAGTTGCCCAAATAAGGACAGCAGGGATGTTACACACCACATGTTTGCTTAAGTTCTCTTCTCAAGGGTCCTTCAAAAAAGTTTTAATATAAGATTTTGATTTTTATAATAAATGAGAGGAATTCTTTGTTTTGGGCCCATTAATATTTCTCTACTCCTCCCTGAAATGTTTGGTGCATAACAGTTGCTTAATGAATATTTGTACAATGACACATTCTCTGATACATCAACAGGATTTAACATTCATTTATATTTATTCACTTTTCCAACAAACGATTTATAAACAACTTTAGATCATGTTAGTTTCAACCTTTTTGTCTAAATGACAAAGAATTTTATTCCCACAGGTTTGCAGGGCCGGCCACTTTTTCTCAAAGAGACAGACAATCACATGGTCCCAAGGGCTACACGACATGTTCTTCCAGAGAGACTGACCTACATGCAGAATTGTAAAAAAGTAAGAGCCAGACACAGCCCCGATGAAGAATTTTACTCCAGGTTACATCACAAGCCTCAGATCTGTTAAAATCCAGTTCTCTTGATGCTTAAGGACAGTTCTTTTCTTTTAGTGCCACTGTGGTCTCGTTCTGCCATGAGAAATTCCGCCTCTAAGAAAAAAAAATGTATACGTTTCTCACAACTCTCTCTTGCTCTTCCTCCCACTCCATAAATCCGGGATCAGTCTGAGGTTTCCTTCTGCTCTAAGCCACATACTTTCCAATAGCTCCCTGTGTTTCCTCCCTAAACACCCTCCCTCCTCTCGTCTTTTCCCAGACCACATTTTCAGTGCCAGTTCTTCCTCCAGCTAGCGACTCGGTCAACAAGCATTTAATGAGAATCTGGTCACATGTGCACACATTTGCAGCGCTTTCGATCCTTTCTGTTCGCACATCTGAGTTTGGGCAAGTTGGGTGAGGAAATTTATTAAAAAAAAAAATCCAGGAACAGGTCGGCTGCCCTTTTCAGCTAAAACAAATCTGCTGTATTCCTCGGATTGGTTTTGTTACCTGTTGGAAGAAGAACGAGAATGTGAAAGTCATTTCTCCCCAAATTAGTAGTTATCTTATTCTCTAAATTCAGACTTGAACAGTTAATGCCATTCAAAAGAAAGAAATGTGAAAGATGCTTTTAGCTGAATTTAAGATGTACTTTTACATCTACAGAGTTAGGACAAAAGAGAAAAGATGTTTTGCCTATTTCCCAAGTGTTATATCAAATGGAAGTTTAAGAAGTTAGTCTTTTAGTTAATAAGCATTACCTGTTTTACTAATGAATATGGAAAACTGTACCACAGCCATATAAAAATTTTAAATTTGACATGTTGCTTTTACAAGTATTTAGGAAATGAATATATACAAGAATTGTCAGTGCACAAAAAAAGAATAATTTTCTGAATATTTCAAAATAGATAAGTAGATTCCAGGAAGATGATTTAAAAATAACATGGAATTGTACCAATTTGCCAATTTAATAGATCTAAATGAAATACAGCTCATTTACAAAAACTCCCTATTTTTATTCTAACAACACAAAGAACAAATACCAAAAAAAAAAAAAAAAACCAACTGGTTGTTTCTACTTGTTTCTGAAGACTACAGGTAATATGGATGTGGGAAGAGTGAAAAGCCCACAGACTCGGAAGCGGAAGGCTCAGGACTAAAGACAATTCACAGCCAGCATCTCCAACCAGAGCAATGACTCAACGGTAAATTTGCCCTCTTTATGTGGAAAAGAAAGCATTAGCACTTAAATCTTCTGTAAATAGCCCCAAAATAGAAGCATTATTTAAACAATGTTTTTTTAAAACGTCTGAGTTTCACTCATGTTACTAACATGTATAATACTATGGTGTGGGACATCTGGGAATGTAATAAGACTAGGAAGAATTGATTAAAGCAAATGGCAGTTAAGTGTTTAGTCTATTATAAAACAAAAGGCCAAGGAATCCAGACCTCAGTCTCCTGTCAACAATTCTCTCACCAGAGACTCTAACTTTATGCCACCTGAAAGGATTATGGGATTATTATTTTTTTTCCCTTGACTCAAGCACAGGGATTCTGAAAAGAAACAAAGACAACTCTAAATTATTATACATTTGGCATCATCCTGCATGTTTGGTTAGAATATATCGACACCACCAGAATTAAAAATTATAATCTTGGCCCTGGCCGGTTGGCTCAGCGGTAGAGCGTCAGCCTGGCGTGCAGGAGTCCCAGGTTCGATTTCCGGCCAGGGCACACAGGAGAAGCGCCCATCTGCTTCTCCACCCCTCCCTCTCTCCTTCCTCTCTGTCTCTCTCTTCCCCTCCCGCAGCTGAGGCTCCATTGGAGCAAAGATGGCCTGGGTGCTGAGGATGGCTCTGTGGCCTCTGCCTCAGGTGCTAGAGTGGCTCTGGATGCAACAGAGCGACACCCCAGAGGGGCAGAACATCGCCCCCCGGTGGGCATGCTGGGTGGATCGCGGTCGGGCACATGCGGGAGTCTGTCTGACTGCCTCCTGGTTTCTAGCTTCGGAAAAATGAAAAAACAAAACAAAACAAAAAACATATATATATATATATATATATATATATATATATATATATATATATAATCTTGATCCAGCCCCAGGGGGAATTTATCATTTTATTTTTTTTATTTTTTGTGATACAAATATTACTTTTTCCTTAATTTTAATTTATTGTGTTAACATGGATTTAACTGTCCAACTTAATATAACACCCTCACCCTCACCCCCATATCCCCGATTACAGCCCTTTTACCCCCTTTTACCTGCCTCTTCCTAACTTCCTTTCACTTTCCCTTTGGGCTTTGCTGTCCTGTTATCCAGTGGTCCCCAACCCCCAGGCCGCAGACCGGTACTGGTCCATGGGCCATTTGGTACCGGTCCACAGAGAAAGAATAAATAACTTACATTATTTTTGTTTTATTTATATTTAAGTCTGAACGATGTTTTATTTTTAAAAAATGACCAGATTCCCTCTGTTACATCTGCCTAAGATTCACTCTTGACGCTTGTCTCAGTCACGTGGTACATTTATCCATCCCACCCTAAAGGCTGGTCTGTGAAAATATAAATATATTCTGACATTAAACCGGTTCGTGGCTCACAAAAGGTTGGGGACCACTGCTGTTATCTATATCTCTGTGTTATGTATATATAATTTTACTAATCCCTTCTCCTTCTCTGATCCCATCCCCTCATCCCCTTTCCCTCTGACAGCTGTCCCTCTGCTCCCTGTGACCCCGCCTCTGCCTCTATTCCATTCCTCAGTTCACTTTGTTCATTAGATTCTACATATAAGTGAGATTTTTTTAGAAAACAAAGTAATGTGAAATATATAAATAAACCAAAATATCTGCCAGGGCTCTAGTGTGATTAATACCTACAGATAAACAATTTAAGAAGTTGCTCTTCCAGACTGGTTTCTGTTTTTGGTCTAGGCAAGTTTATAGATTTTGGTCTTCATGGGGTAGCAGGTGTGTCATCCATAATGTTGTTTCACGTGCTTAATGCAAATTTTATTTTCCACATTTAAAAATCACGTTGTGTGTGTGGGCAAGTGTGTGTATGTGTCTGTGAGAAAGAGGAATATTATTTTTTAGATCAAATAAATTTATAAAAGTACAAGGCTAATTTTGAGGTCTCTCAGGGAAATAATATTTTCTGTGGGAATATAAAGAATGGTGTGACAGAATAGTGTTTTCCCCCAAAATATCCATACCTTAATCCCTTAATCCGATGAATATGTTGCCTTAAGTGGCAAACAAGACATTGTAGACATAATTAAATTAAAAATCTCTAGGTAGAAAGATTATGCTAGATTACCTGGGTGAATCAGATTCAGAGGATATATGACGATAGAAGCATAGGTAGAAAAAATTTCAAATATGAAGAAAAAGGCTATAAACCAAAAAAAATGCTGGTGGCCTCTAGAAACCGGAAAGGTAAGGGACAGATTCTTCTACAGAACTTTCAGAAAGAATACAGTGCTTGAATGTAATTCCCTAAAAACCATTTGGTCCTTTGACCTTTAGAACTGGAAGATAATAAATTTGTGTTGTTTTAATGCATTAGGATTGTCATACATAATTTGTCATGTCATGGCAGCAATTGGAAACTAGTGAAAATGGGTATTCCATTTTGAGTGAAAGTTACAATTTTAGTATTTGAATCTACATATTACTGGGTTAAATTTAAATCTGATTTTTTTTTTTGTATCTCTGTTTCTTCACCTGTAAAACAGAAATAACAATAGTACATCTTAGGGTTGAGGCAAGGGGCCAGATAAATTAATATATGTAAAGTATTTAAATATGAGCCTGGAATAAAAAAAAAACATTATTATATATTAGAATAATTGGTATATCTGCAGTTCATTGATTCTATGCAGCTTCCAGCTGCTCAATCAGTGAATGAATGCCAGCTTTGTCCATTGGGAAAGTGATTCTCCACTTATAGACACAAATGGAGATATGTTCCCTTCTAGTCTATCACTTGCTGTTTCATTGGAGAGGTTCATGGCCTATTTCCTCTCATAAGGCAAAACAAGGTTATGTCAGATCATCTTGAAGCAAGAGAATTATGTTCAAGATTCCAAAATTAAATCAATAGATAAGTACAATAAGAGGCCAATGGAACCAAATATAAAGTCAGAGTCACAGGAGAGAGATGTCAAACCTGAGCAGCATTGAAAATATCATATTTTGTTATTAGATTTAACGTCGAAGGAAGGTAACAGAAAAATAGAGAAGGGATGGGAAAGATTGCAAATATTGGAAAGTCTGTACAAATTTACCCACAGCAAGTTTTGTGGTTATGGAATTTCCCTAATCTGTTTTTAGCCCAGAAATCTTCCAGAGATTCAAGAATCTCTCCGATAGTCAACTAGCCATCTCTACATATCTCCTCCCCATATTTCTTATCTGACTTGATTAATTATACTAACATTCCATTCAGAAACTGGGAGCTATCATCAACCTCTCCCGCATAACTAACATCTGATTCGCCAAGTCCCATAAATTCTACGTGCCAAGTAAATCTTCACTGCCTTCTATCCTTACTCTCATGGTTTGAACAGTAATAACTTCCCATCAGCTTCCTAAATGGTCTGTCTTCCTCTATGCTCACCATATTTCAAAGAATTCTACACATTTTGCCCAAGTTATCTTTATAAAAATTTTATTTGTTAATGTCATTCCTCTGCTAAAAATATTTAAATAGATCCTTCTCAAATATAAAACTAAATCAACACTTGTTAGCAAGAGCTTTACTGTTTCAATTCTCTCCACTTGCCCTGGCCAGTTGGCTCAGTGGTGGAGCGTTGGCCTGGCGTGCAGAAGTCCTGGGTTCGATTCCCGGCCAGGGCACACAGGAGAAGCGCCCATCTGCTTCTCCACCCCTCCCCCTCTCCTTCCTCTCTGTCTCTCTCTTCCCCTCCTGCAGCCAAGGCTCCATTGGAGCAAAGATGGCCCGGGCGCTGGGGATGGCTCCTTGGCCTCTGCCCCAGGCGCTAGAGGGGCTCTGGTCACAACAGAGCGACGCCCCGGAGGGGTAGAGCATCGCCCCCTGGTGGGCGTGCCGGGTGGATCCCAGTTGGGTGCATGCGGGAGCCTGTCTGACTGTCTCTCCCCGTTTCCAGCTTCAGAAAAATAAAAAAAAATTAAAAATAAAAAAAATTCTCTCCACTTTTTTTTTTTTTTTTACAGAGACAGAGAGTCAGAGAGAGGGATAGACAGGAACAGAGAGATGAGAAGCATCAATCATTAGTTTTTCATTGAGCATTACAACACCTTAGTTGTTCATTGATTGCCTTCTCATACGTGCCTTGACCGCAGGCCTTCAGCAGACCGAGTAACCCCTTGCTCGAGCCAGCGACCTTGGGCTCAAGCTGGTGAGCTTTTGCTTAAACTAGATGAGCCCGCATTCATGCTGGGTCTTGAACCTGGGTCTTCCGCATCCCAGTCCGAGGCTCTATCCACTGCGCCACTGCCCGGTCTGGCTATTCTCTCCACTTTTCACCATCACATCTCTCAGTTCACTAATTCTTAAGTGAAAGTACTCTATGAGTTAGTTACCTTTTGATCTTACACACACATACAATTTTTTCTTATCCTTTCATTGTTTTGCATTTACTCGTGCTTTCTCTAAATGCTCCTCATCCATTATTCATCAGGAACATTTTTATTCATCTTTGCGACTTTGCTCAAATGTTACCACCTTTGTTAACAGTGCAAAACCTTCCCTTACTGCCAAATGTTTGCTTATGTGTGTGTTAACAGCAAGTCTGAATGTCAGTAACTGTTCAAACACTCAGTATGCAAGAAACATAACTTTTTAAATTGAATTTAATGTGGTAACATTAGTTAATAAAATTATACAAGTTTCAGGGGTATGATTTTATAACACATCCTTTGTATATTGTAATGTGTGTTCAGCACCCCAAATCAACTCCTTCCAACACCATTTACCCCCCTTTCACCCTCTTCTACTTCTCCCTACTCTCCCTTTCCCTCTGGTAATGGCCATGCTGTTTATTATTATTATTATTATTATTATTATTGTTTAATCCCTTCAATTCTCTTCACTCAGCTTCCCCCTCCTCTCCCCCCTGACAGTTGTCAGTCTGTTCTCTGTGTCTATGTGTTTGTTTCTATTTTGTTTGCTCATTTATTTTGTTCATTAGGTTCTACATATAAGTAAAATGATATGGTATTTGTTTTTCTCTGACTGGCTTATTTTACTTAGCATAATATTCTCCAGGTTCATCTATGTTGTCGCAAAAGATAAAACTCCCTTTTTTATGGCTCAGTAGTATTCTGTCGGGTAAATGTACGGTAGTTTTTAACCACTCATCTACAGGTGGACACTTGGGATGCTTTCAAATCATGGCTATTGTAAATAACATTACCATAAACATAAGTCTTTTGAATTAGTAAAACATAATTTTTTAATACAAATTGATTTTATTTTGGGTATTCATTTGGTTAGTGTAGCATAAAATTGTTTTAAGTTAACTTAGGCTTTTTGTTTCTTCCCCTGAGGTTGGGTTTAAGTTTTGGTAGAGTTAATGGGTTCCAAGTGCTTATGGAATGGATAAACTACATCTTTAACTCTTTCATCCATGCCTTGCTACATGTGGTCCTTAGCCATCACACCACTCAGCTCAGCACTAAAGTCTGGGATCCTGTGTCTCCTTCAAGTGCATAGGTATTTGAAAGAGACAAATACCTATGCACTTGAGACAGAGAGAGGGACAAATAAAGACAGACAGACAGGAAGGGAGAGAGGTGAGAAGCATCAACTCTTTGTTACGGCACCTTAGTTGTTCATTGATTGCTTTCTCATATGTGCCTTGACTGGGGGGCTACAGCAGACTGAGTGACTCCTTGCTCAAACCAGATAAGCCCGCGCTCAAGCTGGCGACCTCAGGGTTTTGAACCTAGATCCTTAGCGTCCCAGTCCGACACTCTATTCACTGCACCACCGCCTGGTCAGGCCAAGTGCATAGGTATTATTTGCTATTATTATGATGCTTCTGTGCTATTTTAAAATCATAGAATTGTTGCAATGAATTTAGTGGTTTCTGGACCTAGAGATCAACCTCCCATAGTCATGAAGTGCACAATCTCTCAATCCAGTTCTCATGTCCCTCCCAACCTTTGTTGTAATAACGCCTTCTCCATCTCTCTTTCCTTCTGTTGGAAAAGTTGGTGGGAGAGGGAGATATTTTTTGTTCATATATTTTTATCTGTATCTCATAGCCTCTTCATTTCCTCAAGGCATTCAATATCTGAAAACGAAACACATGAAGCAGCTCAAATACTTTCCTTCTTTGAAACTGATAATTGCTTTGGTTGTTGCTGTGGTCATTGCGTCTCTGTTTTGACACTTCTATTCTGGAAATGATGAACACAGGAAAGCCTATCTGCTCAACTCTGGAGAAAAGGAAAGAATAAACTCAAGTGAGAAAAGACAATATCATTAATATCTGTACAATATTATTATGACCTATACCCCAGCTAACATGTAAAGCAGAGACAACTGGCAGGATCCGATATTACTTATTTCTTCTAAGGCTGTTGTAGGTCCAATGAAGTGGAAGAATTTGGACTTCAGACACCACATCGCTTGGATCATCTCCATCATCTCATCAACTCTTTTCTTATTTTACTTTGCTCATTTCCTCTTGAATTCACTAGAATATGCTTTCAGGAAAGGCTCGTGTAGCAGTTGTTTACTATTAAATTTTAAAACTTTAATAATAGTAAATTCACAAAACTTATTTTTGCATGTTAATTAATCTCACTTTCATTACAGAAAGTTGTAGTCATAAGTTAGCATGGGGGCAGAGGCAGATAGATATTAAGGATAAACCTTAATTCTCAAGGAAAAAATAAATATTTTTACTTTTGTTCATGGTGCTTCAAAGGGGCAGTTCAAAAAGCTAGCTAAGAAAATAGACATGCATGAGGCTACACCAACCACAAATTTTCTTATCTGCTTGTAAGCAATCAGAAAACATATTTCTGGTAATTATTTCACTAACTCGTTATCCAGTTGTACCAGGAGTTGCTGTGGGTTCAGTTACTCATCCTAATTCGCAGTGATAATTCTACGGGTCTTCCCAAACTGCCATAACCAGCTGGAAGATTTTATTTACATAGTTACACAAGATATCTTTTTTTATTATTACCATCTGAGTGTTTATGCATAAAAAATTCTCTTTTATACTATCTTGGTCCAGTGAAACATGTTAAATATATCAAGACATTAATTATTTTTAACTACGTTGGAAATATTAAGCTGAAAATTATTAACTTTCAGGTAAAATAATGTGCCTAAAGATATTGTAGGTAATATTTAAGTTAGTAAAATATAGTGCTTTCATAGAAAAGAAACCAAATATTAATATTCAGCTAAAGGTATGTGTGTGTGTGTGTGTATATATATATATATATATATATATATATTTCTAGATCTTTATTAAAGTTACTAAATATTAAATATTTTAAATGGATAGTCTATATATAATATATAGCAATGAACTATGTGCATTTGAAAGTTTTAAATTGTCCTTCCCAAATATAGAAGCCAAGGGTAACTTTTTGGTTTATGCAGAAGGCCAAGAACAAAACCTTGAAATAGAACCAAACCATTTGAAGGTTTAAACATCCTTGTTTTTCCAGCTGTGCATTTAAGAAAAGCCTACAGATATCTAACAGCTTACATTTTACAGATTTCACTGAAAGGGAAAAAAAAATTTTTTTTCCATGACAACTCTTTTTCGTAAATATAAATGTAAATGAAGCCAAAAGGTGCAGTTCAGTGTTTAGCTGAAAAAAAACTTTTATCTATTTACAAAATTTAATTTTACTCTCATTTGATTTTGACTTGAATGACTTCCTATTCCATTTGTCTTGTTTATTAGGGCTTCATGGTTTTCTTACCTTAGCCCATCACTAAAGTCGCACGTCTATTGAAAGGTTTCAGAACCCTGTGCTTTAGAATTAGTTATTCTCTTCACAAGTCTACCTTAGGAGGTGTTCAGTGCAAAAGAAAGGCACATATTTTTGCTCTCATACAGCTTTCACACTTAGGAAATGTATTAACTTGCTCAACTTGCCACCTTTAACAGAGGAATTCAAATCATTTTATCAAACAAATTATGAATAAGTTCCATTTCATTTAGAAGACTAGTTATCTGAAATAAAAAAGAAATCTGAATTATTTCTGGTAGTTTCTCTTTCTTTCTTTCTTTCTTTCTTTCTTTCTTTCTTTCTTTCTTTCTTTCTTCCTTTCATTCTTTCTTTTTTTCTTTGACACTAACCAGCAGGCGGAGAGATTATATCAGCCAGACTGATGCAAAGTTATTAAAATGTATGTAAAATGCCAGGACCCTTACTGAGTGTTGCTTCCAAAATTGTGCAAGTTCATTACTTGGAAGACACTAAGAACAAACAAAGATAAATAAGTGCTGGATCTACATTTTCATAAAAGTTGAGATTAGTGTTTTCAAAACAATCTTTAGATTTTTCTGGATGTGTATTTGGCTTTATAAAGATAGTTAACATTGGGTGATAAAATTGATTGTGATTCTTTTTGTGTCAGGAGAAAATTCAGGAAGAAACTATTTGATTGACTTATACTTTAAATTATATGTGTATGTACCTGTCTACATATGTATGCATTCAGAAAAATAGAGTAGCATTTTGTTATTGTGTGATACAATATTTTGTCCACTAGATGGATCTCACTTTCATATTTTTCAAAATAAGATACCTATTTTACTGTATTCATCCAGGTTGACCTCACAGAGATATATGCTAGGGTTAAAAACAATACCTAACTAATAAGTACTCTTCAAATTACCAAGGTCATGAATGAGCAAAAAAAGAAAATTAAAGAAAAAAGGAAGAGGGAGAAGAGAGACTGAGGAATTGTTCTAACTGTAACTTAAGGATAAACTAAATAACAAATATATGTAATGTGGGAGCCAATGTGTTCTAATCCTGGAACAGGAATAAAGAAATTAGTGAAACAATTGGTGAAATTTGAACGTCTTGATTTTAGTTAATCATAATGTATGGATATTAATTTCCTGATTTGATAATTTTACCATAGTCATGTAAGGTGTCATTATTTTTTTTAAATAAATTTTTATTAATGGTAATGGGATGACATTAATAAATCAGGGTACATATATTCAAAGAAAACATGTCTAGGTTATTTTGTCATTAAATTATGTTGCATACCCCTCGCCCAAAGTCAGATTGTCCTCCGCCACCCTCTATCTAGTTCTCTGTGCCCCTCCCCCTCCCCCTAACTCTCTCCCTCCCTCCCTCCCATGTCCTCCCTCCCCCCACCCCTGGCAACCACCACACTCTTGTCCATGTCTCTTAGTCTCATTTTTATGTTCCACCAATGTATGGAATCATGTAGTTCTTGTTTTTTTCTGATTTACTTATTTCACTCCTTATAATGTTATCAAGATCCCACCATTTTGCTGTAAATGATCTGATGTCATCATTTCTTATGGCTGAGTAGTATTCCATAGTGTATATGTGCCACATCTTCTTTATCCAGTCTTCTATTGAAGGGCTTTTTGGTTGTTTCCATGTGTAAGGTGTCATTATTAATGAGAGCAGAGTAAAGAATGTAAAAAAAAAGCTACTACTTTTGAACATTTTTTGTATATCTACAATGATTTAGAAATGAAAAGTTTTTAAATGTCAATGTTATAGAATTGAAGGGAATAATAAATTAGGAAAAATAATTATCAGGAGTATTAACACTGTGTTTAATGAAAAGTAGAAAAGGCCCAATAAATGAGATGCTAAAAAATGTATAGAATATATTTTTTGAATCCTGAAAACCGTGATAACTTTTTTACTAATTTAAGGTGTAATTATATTAAAAACTAAGAACTATTGGTTTGCTTCACCAAAAGAAAAGTAAGTAACTGGTGAAAATAAAGTAACATGGTTATGCTTCATACAGATCTTTTATCATATAATTTTCTAATTTTGAACTTTTTCTTTTTTAAACTTAATTATTATTTAATTAGAACAGACATCTAATTTTTTTCTAGAAAACACACGCAAATAGTATATTTTATAAACTTGTGATTACTTGAAAATTAATTATACTACATTTGTAAGTAAATGACTAAATCAATTTATAATTATCAAGTCACACACAACACACTCTCCTAAAATTTGTGAGCTTCATTGTAGTTACATATTTTATTTTTCCTTCCTTAAAACCTTTTAGAGTTCTATCCTTGTCATATAGATTAAAAGTGTCACTAGAATATATCTAGGTGTAGGTCTTTTATTGTTATTATTATTATTTCTTAGTATATAATATTAATCATAGGCAGTTTTAATCTCTAGAGACATGCTTTTATTCAACACAGTACTTTAATTACTTATGTTTTATTTGCTCTGCTTTATTCTTTGAAAACAATTATTTATATGTTGGGTCCATATTCTCTATATATCACATCTAGTAATACAGGATTCTTCTTTCCTTTCCTCCTTCATTCCTTTCTTCTTTACCTTCTTCCTTCTGTCTCTCACTTCCTCCCTTCTCTCTCTCTCTCTCTCTCTCTCTCTTGGTTGGTATTTTTCTTAAGTTCTGGTTTTATAAAATTATTGTTTTATAATTTTTCTCTACTTTGTTACTGGTTTAGATTTTTAAGTTCTTTTAGTACATTAGATGCAGATTTTAATTTGGCTATTGCATTTTTACTATTGTACTACTTTTTAACTTTGCATATCACAGCTGTCCCTAAAAAACACTAACCACCTGAAATTGTCAAAGTTATATGTTTCCTATCCTGAAATAATGTTCATTAATAATATTTTCTAGATTATCTGGAAAATGTCAACTACCTGTATGCAACAGAACTGGAGGTAGATATAGATACTGTCATGAGAATATTGATAAACTGCAAAGCTATCAGAAGTTAGCAAAGATGGACAGTAGTTTCAAACTATGCCACATGAGAATGAATAAAATCACAAAAAATGTAAGAATATAAGAAAGAAATCTGTTTAGTATCTTGACTGTGGTGCTGTATACATGGAAATATACAGGTGACAAAAATTGTATAAAACACACACACAAGTAAATAAAAATAAAACTGAAGTCTAAAGAAGATCAATGGATGGAACTATTGTCAGTATTTTGGTTGTCATATAATACTATAGTTTTGCAAAATATTACCATCAAGGAAAACTGAAAATATATACAAGGGATCTCTCATATTATTTTATACAGTGGTATGCAAATCTATAATTATCCCAGTTAAGAAAAGTGGTCCTGGCCATTTGGCTCAGTGGTAGAGTGTCAGCCCGACATGTGAATATCCCAGGTTTGATTCCGATCAGGGCACACTGGAGATGTGGCCATCGGCTTCTCCACCCCATCTTCTCCACCTTGTCTGTCTCTCTCTCTCTCTCTCTCTCTCTCTCTCTCTCTCCCCTTTCTAACCCCCCTCCCCATATCCAGTATCTCAGTTGATTTGAACATCAGACTCAGGAGTTTGCCTGGTGGATCCCGGTGGGGGTGCATGCAGGAGTCTGTCTATCTCCCCTTCTCTCACTTGGAAAAGATGGAAAAAATAAAAAATGTAAAAGGTTTTTTCCAATTGTTAAAGAGAAACAGAGAAGGGAGTTTGAAATATTTGTTGTTCTATCAGAGGAAAAGATAATACATTTGTTTTGTCCGATTCCTAAGAAATCAGCACACTTTTCCCCTATGGGGCCAGACAGTAAATATTTTAGGCTTTGTGGGCCAAAGGTCTCGGCAGCTACGACTCCCCTCTGCCATGGTGACATAAAAACAGCTGTAGAACACAAACAAACAATGAGCAAGGTATGTCCCCATATGTACTTCCTAATAGACATTTAAATCTGAATTTTGTGTAACTGTCATTAAATATTATTCTTCCTTTGATTTTTCTCAATCATTTTTTAAAATGTAATGCCCATTCTTAGTTTTCAGATCTTATCAAAACGGGCAGCAGAGCAGATTTTGGCCTGAGAGCTATAGGTCGCTGACTCTGGTTCAGTGATGACAGTTTTGGCTGAAAACAATAGAACCACAGCTAGATGGGCCCTCTGTTAGGGTGGTGGAGAGGATCTTCGCAAAATAGATGAGAGACTGAAACTGATCATCCAAAATGACCCAACTGGAAGGTTTTGTGATTACTTGGCCTTGTTTCCCGAAATGTGGTAATTTAAGGGGTAAAAAAATATTTTGTAACTTATTAAAATTTAATTATTAAAAATTTGACTAGAAACATTATTTTCTTTTTTTATTTAATTTTTTTTTTTTTTTTGCATTTTTCTGAAGCTGGAAACAGGGAGAGACAGTCAGACAGACTCCTGCATGCGCCCGACCGGGATCCACCCAGCACGCCCACCAGGGGGCGACGCTCTGCCCATCAGGGGGCGATGCTCTGCCCATCCTGGGCGTCACCATGTTGCGACCCTCCTGGGTGTCGCCATGTTGCGACCAGAGCCACTCTAGCGCCTGGGGCAGAGGCCACAGAGCCATCCCCAGCGCCTGGGCCATCTTTGCTCCAATGGAGCCTTGGGTGCGGGAGGGGAAGAGAGAGACAGAGAGGAATGTGCGGCGGAGGGGTGGAGAAGCAAATGGGTGCTTCTCCTATGTGCCCTGGCCGGGAATCGAACCCGGGTCCTCCGCACGCTAGGCCGACGCTCTACCGCTGAAACATTATTTTCTTAATACATTTTTTTTTTAAAAAATTGTATTCTTGCATCTACTAAATCCCAAAGCTTCCTCCAAACCAGAATTCTTCATCACCTGATTCAAATATGAGGTACAAGGAAACTTCTTCAACTAGTATATTTTAATTTGTAGTAGAAGTTGCAGTTTAGCAAAGGTCCTGGCATTTATAAAGCATTCAAATATACTGTAAGTAACTATTCTTGCCATTATTGTTATTATTTGCCAGCTTTGCATAAATATAAGAATATATCTAGCCACGTTTCAGAGAAGAGAGAACTCAAAGGACCCCCATGTAAACTCAGTTCACTGAGATATCACTTGAAAGAGGCTGAAATATTTGGCTTCAAACTCTGGAAAAGACTTGGTTCTCCATTGCCATTTACCTGAAATTCAGCTGTGACAGCTTCTTCTCTCTTTAAGGCTTTGGGCCCTGTGTGAACACCAGATCTTGGGAAGAGCTGCCAGGCTAACTGCATGAGTGGGAGCTAATTCAGGATTCGCGGAACCTGATATTCTCTTTAAAAACATATAATAACACAATTCGGAATAAAGATTAGGTCCAGGAATTGGGCAGGGGTTTGTGCAACAAAAGGGGTCTGAAGCTTAAAGGTTTGACATGAAATTCACTTCAGAAATCAAAAATGGGCAAGTCTCAAATTCTTTACTATGAGAATTTTTAAAACAAAGGAAGGAGGCTCAGAAAAATCGAGCTTCTGTGAGCACGATGACTTTCAGCATAATATGTTGAGCGGAAAATATTGGGAAGAGGGGCGGGGTTAGTGCTTTCTGAAACAAAGGGCCCCGTTTTATGGGAAACCCCTTTCTTTTCATGGGCTCTTCATTATTGGAACGACGGAGAAAACAATGTTATCCACTCCTCTGCAAACGTACCATTCCTGGCCCCAACAATTTAACAGGCAAATAAAAACAAATAACCCAAGGAAATAGGTCTTGAAAATAGGTAAATATGGATTTTCAGTAAATAAAGATTTTCCCAAGATAAGAAATAAAGATTCAGTTAATGAGAACATCTTTTGGAAAGGTACTAGGTTCCGAAAATAATCCAGGGTTTAGGACCCACGAAAGTGTGGATCTTTGAACCAGCAGCCTTGTGTTCTCTGAGGCAGTTTTGGCTTTCATTTCATTTGTCATTAAGCACACACACCGAAGCATGTAATTATGGCAACATGCTGAGAATTGAACTGCTGCTACATGAGCATATGTCTTTTCCTAAATGCGCTCTGAGCAATAGCTGATCACTGAGCATATCTTTGCAGCGCGTGCCAGCGTTTTTGACCAAGGCCAATGAGATGAAACGGAATCTTTTAAGTCCTAGCTGAAAATTAAAATTGTATCTAAGTAGTAGTCAGGAAAAGCTATACCTATCATATGCTTAATAGAATTTCATCAGATTCATAGAAGTTGTAGGGCATTAGGGGTACAACCTGGCCCAGGTCCCATGCATGTAAACGTGTGGGGCAGTACAGTATCAAAGGCAAACCTATTATCTGTAGTCATTTTCAAATGGAATGTAGCTATTGTGAAACAGATTTTTGAAGTCACATTTCAAAAATAGGAAAACGCAAAAATGTATGATTAACTCTTAAAAATGATAGCAGACTCAAGAGTAGCTACAAAATGCATCTGTTTCATATGCTGTATGATTAGATGTTTTCTTTAGCCAGAGAAAAGGGTGGTACTATAGGTCCAGAGCCAAAAAGTGTGTATCACCCACAACGCTGGTGACGTCTTTAAATAGCTGCTTTCATTATTTACATAATCATTAACTGCTTTTAGAATGACTCACCCTAAAACGACTCTTTGATATTCCTGATGCTTCACCGTATATAACAAACAGGGATCTCTCACGCACTGAGTCTATCACAGTGCAGAGAGTTCGAAATGAACAACGCCTCCCCAATATCTGCAAATCAGGAATTGCCTCAAGACGGAATAAACTTTGTCTCACATATATGTCTCACACATACATTCACCCTGTTTTAGTATGTAAATGTTATTTTGATTGAAAACTGCTTTGTAAGGTTTCTGAATTTATGATAGATTTTTAGCTCTGTTTCTATAATTTATGGACACTAATCACACAATAACTATCACATGAAAGTGTGCAATCTTTTTTTTTTTTCCTAATTGAAAGGAAGGGAGATAGAAAGACTCCCGCATGCGCCCAGACCGGGGTGTACCCGGCAAGGTCATCTGGGGCTTATGCTCAGACCAAATGAGCTGTCCTCAGCGCCTGGGCGACCCAATCGAGGCACTGGCTATGAGAGGGAAGAGGGAAAAAAGGGGAAGAGGGAGACTGACCTGTGTGCCCTGACCTGGGATTGAACCTGGGACATCTATAAGTCAGGCTGATGCTCTATTCACTGAGCCAACTGGTCAGGGCTGACATATTTTGAAGTTAAAAAAAAAAAAGTCAGGTAATTAAAAATTAATGAAAATCCTCAAAGTAGAGTTGATAAATAGGTAGCATCTTCCTCCTGGAACGCTTATTTTCGTGTGCTTTCAGGATTTTGGGCACTGGAATTGAACTTTGTGGAAGACACGCACACGGTTGATGTGTTGTGATGAGACCTGCATTTTGCTCAAGATGTGTATTTTCCTCCTTCAGTTACATGTGGAATCATTCTGTTATACCTTTTGTAGTAGATTTCCCCCAAAATATGGTTAATGAACCAAATCTTTGTCTGAAAAAGATGTAGAGTATGTGTACCCTAAATCTGACTGCATCAAGTAGTCCATTTTAACCTGAATAATCCCTGAGTGGCAACTAGCTCTTTTTAATGTTCTTTGATTAAAAACAATTGTGATTCATAGAGTGGAAGTAATAGCTCGGTTTAAGATCCTGCTGTTATTAAGAACACAGCAGGGGATGTCTCAAGACAACTGCTTTTTAGCAGAGGATGTCAGAGCAACTAACATGGTTCAATAGCTACAGCTCATTGTCTTTTCAAGGGCCCAAAGAATGTTGCACTATACAGGCTAAACACATACATGTCTGAATGATTTCACAAATTCATGCACATTGTTAATTTAGGCTTTAAAATAAGTCACATTATACAGATTTTTACTGCAGCATTGTTTGGAAAGACATTATGTAAACCACTATGTCTTACATAGAATTAGCATATTGCAAATAAGAGATTCATTTATTATATTTTGTGTTTCATAAAAATTTCTCATTTGCTCCACTTAGACATCTAATACAATTAACTCTTTTTTTTTTTTACTTAATTATTTACTTGCTTTTTAATCCTAAAATCCTGGTCACATCACTCCTCCAACCCTAAAACTTTAATTTTTTTTTGTTACTTTTTTTTGATAGAAATAAGGTGGGGAGGGGAGGGAGGAAGAGAGAGAAACTGGTTGTTCCATGTAGTTGTGCAGCCATGGACTGCTTCTCATATGTGTGTCCTGGGCTCAAACCAGCAAACTCGGGGTTGAGCTGCCACTCTTGGGATGGAGCTGACACCCTCAGGATCCAGCCCTGACTGGGGCTCAAACCGGGGACCTTGGCATGCTCTGGGATGACACTCTATCCACTGTGCCACCAGCCAGGGCTAAAACTTTAATATTTTAAAAAGAAATATCTTTATTTTTTTCTACTATTATAATATAATAATGTTTGTTAGAAAAGTAAATGACAGGAGAGGGAAATAAATATCTTTTATCTTTTAAACACATTAGGTATGCAATTGAAAGTAATTAAAACTATTATATTTTAGAAGTTAAAACAACTTTTTCTATCTGATGTATATATATGCAAATACTCAATGAAGTAATATTGAGGTTAAGAATTGTATACTGTTCACAAAAAGTAGGGGGTACTTCAAAATAAATATGAAGCGATAAAATATCCTCTAATTTTTGTGAGCAGTATATTAAAACCTAATGGAGAGCTGTTTGTGAAAATCTATTCTTCAGGTCGACATCAATGAGCCATTGAAATTATTATGTGTTAATAGTCTCACCAAACAGATATTCAGAGCTGGCCTCTAAGCTTTGTCCAGAGGGTTGGAACGCATATTTGAATCTAAGCACTAAATGGATCCCCTGGGGTCTTTTAGTAGAACGGTCCCACTTTATTGATTATGAAAACCCAGACCAAAGAGACCAGAGGTGATTTGTCCAAGGTCAAACAAAGGTCACAGCTGCTCTGGCCTTTGATTATCACTTTGCTGCTTCTCCTACTCTACTACCGTTCCTTCCCTCGGCAAATGTTTAAATAAAGCATGAGAGGTTTTTGGGAAACAGTCTTAGGGGGTGTCATACCCTGTTTAAGCTTTCTTCTTCCAACTATGCTTTAAGTAAAAAAAAAAAAAATACCCACTCTTTACTTTTCCACTGAGTCAAACAGAATTTGGCAGGGTCTCTCTTCTTTCTGCAGTTTTGAATTGTTTTGTTTACTATATGCTATAGTGGTAAAGCTCGAGTTGGTTGGCAATGGTCTAACAAGTGCCCTAAATAAAAGATTGGCTCTTTACTCCTTGAATGAGCTGAAAGGACTGGGTAAAAGCATCTCCAGGGATGCCCCGAATACAATAGGATGCCAGGCCCTTTCAGACCACTGAGAAGGGCACAGTGTCCAGGGCTAATTCTTTGAGGCTGCTTACCTTTGCTCCAGGCATCAAGATAGATATTACAGAAGGAAATGAAGCCGGGAACAAAGAAAAGGGAAAGAAAGATGGAGGTGGTTTTTCTGAACCAGGAAAGCATGTTTCGGTTTTGTTTTCATTGGAAAGCTTTAAATCAACCTTTTCAAGACAGATGTTGTTTGAATTGATATTCACCGAAAAGTGACCCAGGAGTTTCAGAAATATTACAATGACGAGGTTGCTAAGCATCCCTCTAATGTACACAGAGGAAGAGTGAAGACTGGTAACACAGGCCAAGGCTACTCAAATAAAAGGGTCTCAATGATCCTGAGAACAACGTGACCTGAATGCTTCTAGATCCTCCTAAGAATGGGTCCCGCCATCGTTGGGTAACAAAACAAACTTTTATGCAATGACCTTTCCAAATCTAAAAAAAATCATTTCATGTAATTTCCCTGTAATTCTGTCCCTTGTCAAGTTTTTTTTTTTTAGGCTTATTATGCAAATAAAGTTACATAATTGAAAGTAAAAGATCTTGCTTAGAGGTTTAATAAATAGTAAAACACTGAAATTTAAGTAAAATTCTATTTTTATTATTCCAAAATATATTGCTCTATAATTCTTAAATAGGTATTATATTCACACACTTGTATTATGTTCACACAACTAAGTGAACATTTCATTGGCAAGATATAAAATAAACAAAGCAAACTTAGTTGGTCACATATAGGAAAAATACAGCTTTTTTTCTGTTTCTTGTAAACGTTTTATTCAGATATTGGCCATCATGTTTTCAGATGTGAATGTGTGTATATTTAAAATAAAGACATAGTATAAGCAATGTATCTTCAATCACAACAAAAGAAAAAGAAACCTCGAAGGAAAGCGTTATTGTTTCTTATTTTAAACCAAATATTTCCATAACCCTTGCTTCCATATATTATGCTTCCAAAGCATAACTATATTAAGCTTTTACTAATTATTATTTAAGACTTTAAAATGTTTAAAGACAAAAGTCAGTTTCCATCTAAACAACTCCTCAGTATCACCAGTGTTTCTATCACTCCACTGAATTTACACTAGAAAATCACCAGTTAATCACAATTTGTTTAAATCTAATGGACCATCTCAGTGACTTATTTTAAAAACAACTTCTCAGCAAGTCAAGAAGTATACATGGAGATTCAGTTCAAGATGGGAGAGTAGGTGAATGCTGAATTTACCTTATCCCATAACCACTTCAAAATTACAACTAATTTATGAAACAGTCAACTGGAATACCATCTGCAGACTAGCTGAACAGAAGTCTGATTACTAAGCTATACAGAAGAATCCACATGAGACTAGTAGGAAGACCCCATACCCACACATGGTAGTTGAGATCTGGAGTGATATCATGGCTGCAGAAGTCTCCCCTGAAGAGCAAGAGGTCACAACCCCATCCTGTGCTCCCCAGCCTGGAGCAGCAGTGCCAGGAAGAGGAGTCCACCAACATCCATCTGCCCAGCTGAGAGAGAACGCTGCTGGAAACCCAGACATTTTCTTAAAAGGCTCATGCACAGATTCTCACTCTAAGGCACTCTGGACTCTCTCAGAGGGAAGGCAGCTCGGAGTCTTCCAGTCATACAAGGAGAGACTGAGTTGTATGGCTTTGGAGAGAGGGCTGGAGGAACAGCTGCTAATGTCTCTGTGTTGAGTCCCTCTGCTGCACTGTCAAGAATACCGTTTTTCCTTGTTTGAAGGGTGGCTGGCGAGTTATATTAGTCACATCCTGAGGACTCACCCTACCTTACTGATCAGGATTATAATCTCTGCCAGAGGCAGCTGACCTGAGTCCACTTTGCAGGTTTTCTTAAAATACTCTCAAGGAATTCCAGGCAAGTTTGAAGGTGCCAGAGACACACAGGGAAAAACTGAGTCGTGTGGCCTTAAAGCATAGTGGCTGGCCTCAGTGTACCCTGAGATATTTGCTAAGTGGCCTTAGCCCCAGTACTGGTGCTCAGTTTGAATCTGCATTAACCTGGTGTGTGGGTGGAGTGCAGAGCGCATTCCTAGCAGCTGTGGCTGATGCAATGCTGTGAGAACACTCCAGTTCCCAGAACCCTGCTGGGCACACCCAGGAAGGAAGCTTGCCCGCTATAAGGAAGTGACTCAGTGCCAACCATGCAGCTCCCTGATCTTTTCAGCCATTGGCTATGAAGGACATGCTGTAACACCCTATAGGCTGAACCCATGTATATAAGCTAGCTTACTTCCTCAATAAAGTGGATCTGCGTTACTGAACCTGGTGCCCGGAATCGGGTATTTGCATCTCCGTCATCCTCACCCCCAGCAGGACTTGTCCACACTGGTGAACACAACTTGTTCTTACCTGAGACCTCCCTGAGTACCCGCCTCATGTAACTCATGAGACCTTTTCAATTGCTGAGCCTAATAGACAGCCAGCAGGTGCAGTGGGCCTTGAGGTATCTTGAGACTTTTGCTGACCTGTCCCAGACCCAGCACTGATAGCAGTCAGCCTTGGTGTGCAGCTGGGCCCCTCCCACAGGCCCCCAATTCCAGTACAGGCAGCTACTAAACAGAGTGCATTATAGCTCCTAACAGGGACCTAAGGCCAGATGCAAGCAATGTATTTATAAGGGTTATATTCTCCTGTTGGATTGATCCCTTTATCATTATTTAATGTCTTTCTTTGTTTTTATAGATTTAAAGTTCATTCTGTCTACTGTAAGTTTTACTATCCCAGCTTTTTTTGTTCATTTCCATTTGCATGAAAAATCTTTTTCCATCCCTTTACATTCAGTTTGTGTGTGTCTTTCGGTCTGAAGTGAGTCTCTTCTAGAAGAGACAACATCTGCTTTTTTAAAAAAAAAAAATTATATTTTTTAACAAAGTTATATACACACACATAAATTTTATATGGATTAAATAGTCAAATAGTTCTACATACAAAGCTTTTTTTTTTTTTGTATTTTCTGAAGCTGGAAACGGGGAGGCAGTCAGACAGACTCCCGCATGCGCCCACCAGGATCCACCCGGCACACCCACCAGGGGACGATGCTCTGCCCATCTGGGGCATCACTCTGTTGCGTCCAGAGCCATTCTAGCACCTGAGGCAGAGGCCACAGAGCCATCCTCAGCGCCCGGGCCAACTTTTGCTTCAATGGAGCCTTGGCTGCAGGAGGGGAACAGAGAGACAGAGAGGAAGGAGAGGGGGAGGGGTGGAGAAGCAGATGGGCGCTTCTCCCGTGTGCCCTGGCCGGGAATCAAACCCGGGACTCCTGCACGTCAGGCCAACGCTCTACCACTGAGCCATCTGGCAGGGCCTCTACATACAAAGCTTTTAACTTAGACATATACACAAGCACATGCTACCCTAGTATCTTCCCTCTCGTTTCTTATTGCCAACCATTCAATTCTATTAGCAATTTTTTAGCATTAATCTCTAAATGTCTACAAATTAAAAATATATTGTTACTTATTGATTCTGAGTATAACATTAATTCCTTGCACAGCATTTTATATCCCTGGAGTTCAGCATACTAGGTATTCTTTCAGTTTCTGTCTCTTGGAGAATGGTTGGTTTCCACGTCAGATTTTCATCTCCTTTCAAAATTCTCCTGGAGATTCCATTTAGGGTTCTTCTATATTTTCTGTTTTCTATATTTCATGGCCTTCTATTTCTTGGTTCATTTCCTTGTATTAGTAAAGCACTTCCTGAGTAAAGCACTCACTGTAGATTCCTGAGAAATAATAACTAAGAGGTGATTATTTTTGCATTTTAAATGTCTCTATTTTTTGTTCAATTCCAGTAATTCACTGATAACACTGGACACAGTAGTTTAGATAGAAAATAATCGTCCTTCAGAATTGGAACATACTGCACCATTGTCTTCTCTGCTTCTAGGGTTGTTAAGAAGCTATCTTTTTTTATTCCGTATTATATGTTTGTGGGTTTCTTTTTATTGTTTAGCTGTTGTTATTTAGTTTTTATTTATCTCTGGAATTTTGTCGATTCTGAATTTTGAAATTTAATGATGGGGTACTTTGGGAGCAACAAGAGGAGTAACTTTGCAATCTGGGAATTCATTTCCCACTACCTTTGAGAACTCTTCAATTCTCTGACTGATTTCTTTCTTCCATTTCTCCTGTTCTCTCTATCTGGAATGCCTATTATTTAGAAATTAGCCTTCATGGGCTGAACTTCTAATTATGTTATCTCTTATTTCTACATTTTTGTTCTATGATCTGGAATATATTCCCCCTTTATATATATTTGCTTTACTCTCTGGCATAGATTCACTATGTTATCTTCCTAGCCACTACAGATTTTTTATTTCTACTATGCTTTTATTATAATATCACATGGTCTTTTATTTTGTATTCTGAATATTCATGTGACTCTTTAATAACCTTGTGTTCTTGTTCCATGTTTGCACCTTTACATCTTTCCAATTATTAATCATAACTATTACTGAGTTTTTATTTTCCTTGCAGAGTTCATTCTCCATTTTCCAGTATTTATTTTTATTAAAATTATTGGGGTGACACTGGTTAATAACATTACATAAGTTTCAAGTGTACAAATCTATGATGCATAATCTATATGCTGCAATGTGTGCTCACTACCTAAAGGTCTAGTCTCTTTTAATTACCATATATTTAACCTTCTTTACCATCGTCTGTCTTTCCTCGCCCTCTTTCCTCTCTGGTAACCACCATTCTGTTGTCTGCATCTACATAATTGTTTACTTTATTTGATTATTTGTTGCTTTCTTTTTTATATCACACATAGGTGTGAAATCATAAGGTTCTTGTTCTTTTCTGTCTTACTTAATTTGCTTAGCATCATAGTCTCAGGATCCATCCATGTTGTTGCAAATGGCAATATTTCATCCTCTCTTACGGTTTAGCAATATTTCATTGTATATATGTATCACTTCTTCATTTAATCACCCATAGAAATACACTTAGGTTGTTTCCATGTCTTGGCTACCATCAATAATGCTGAAAAATTCATAAGGTGTATATATCTTTACAAAGACATGTTTTCAACTTTAGGGGATAGAAAACCAGAAGAGGGATTACTGGGTCATATGGTAGGTCTAGTCTGAATCTTTTGAGAACCCTCCATAATGTTTTCCATAGCAGCTGTACTGTACCAAGTTATATTTCTAACTGCAATGTATGAGGATTTTATTTTCACCACATTCTCTCTAACACTTGTTATTTCTTGTCTTATAGTTAATAGCCATTCTAACAGGTGTGAGTTGGTATCTTATTGTGGTTTTGATTTGGATTTCTCTTTAAGCTAATGAAGATGAGCATATTTTATATATCTATTGTCTATTTATATGCCTTTTTGGGGAAAATGTCTGTTCAGGTCTTCTGCCTATTTTTCAATTGAATTTTTTTTGTTTCTTTGTTGTTAATTGGTATAAGTTCTTTATTTTTTGTATATTAGTCCCTTATTTTTGCTTTTATTTCCATTGCATTTAGAATCAAGTTTCCAAAAGCTTATCTTAGACCAAGGTCAACAAGGTTAGTACCTATGATGTTTTTCTATGCATTTTATTGTTTCAGGTTTTTTTCTTTTTTTTTTTTTTACAGGGACAGAGAGAGAGTCAGAGAGAGGGATAGACAGAGACAGACAGACAGGAATGGAGAGAGATGAAAAGCATCAATCATCAGTTTCTTGTTGCGACACCTTAGTTGTTTATTGATTGCTTTCTCATATGTGCCTTGACCGTGGGACTTCAGCAGACCGAGTGACCCCTTGCTCAGGGACCTTAGGTCCGAGCTGCTGAGCTTTTTTTGCTCAACCCAGATGAGCTCATGCTCAAGCTGGCAACCTCGGGGTCTTGAACCTGGGTCTTCCGCATCCCAGTCCGACACTCTATCCACTGCGCCACCGCCTGGCCAGGCTTGTTTCAGGTTTTATATTTAAGTCTTTAGTACATTTTGAGTTAATTTTTGTGTATGATGTCAAAGCAGAGCAGTCTAGTTTCAGGTTTTTTGCATGTGGTTTTCTTATTTTTCCAACATTATTTATTAAAGAAGCTTTTCTCTCTCCAGCATGTTTTTGTATTCTCTGTCAAAAATCAGTTTGCTCATATGCATGTGGGTTTATTTCTGGGCTCTCAATTCTGTTCTATTGGTCTGTGTGTTTATTTCCTGCCAATTTCATACTGTTTTGATTTTTGTAGCTTTGTAGTATAATTTGAAGTCAAGGAGTTTGATACCTCCAGATTTTTTTTTTCCTTAGGATTGCTTTGGCCATTTTGAGTCTTTTATGGCTTCATAAGAATTTGATAATTTTTGTTCTATTTCTTTGAAAATGTTACTGGTATTTTGATGGGAATTGCATTAAAGCTGTTTATTACTTTAAATAACAATACCATTTTAACTACATTGATTTTTCCAGTCCATGAACATGGAATATCTTTCTATTTCTTTGTTTCTACTTCAGTTTCTTTTTAAAAATGTCTTATACTTTTCAGTATATAGATCCTTTACTTCCTTTGTTAAGTTTATTTCTATATACCTTATCTTTTTTGTTAAAGTAGCAAAAATAATTGTTTTTTTCATTTCTTTTCCTGATACATTATTGTTAGTATATAGGAACAAAATGGATTTTTATACATTGACTTTGTATTTTGGTTTCTATTTTTAAAGTGTAGTAGATTTTCTCAGATGTCTGGTAATCCTTAGTTGACTAATGGTGGGAAATTAAAACTGAATGATATTGCTGGGAGTATGGGTAGGACTTTGCCAATGTGGGTTCACTGGAAAGATCTACCTGCAGTACACTCCTGAGTCACCAATTTTAGCCTTTTCCTCTGGGTCATATTGCCCAAAGACACTTCCTCATTATCAGTGCTTAGCTAGTAACCCTCTGGTAACAGAAGTCTTGAACCCAAATTGAAGAAAAGTTCTAAAGATTTCAACTTCTGATCTGTTTTTTTTTTGTTGTTGTTGTTTTAGTTTTATTATTTCTTTATAGTACAAACTCTTACCACCTCCATTCCCTTCTTGCAACTGTACATGGCATCTTTCCTTATAGAAATTTTGTGCTTATTTCTCCAGAAACTATAAACTTTTATCCTTCTGCTCTTATGGGAGGGACTATAGATAGCTAACTGTAAACAATTTACTACCCATTCATCTTAGTTTAACCGCTCCTCCTTTGTCTGTATTCCATGGAGTCAGGAAAGACTGGTTTCTGATACACTGGGAAACTCAGTGGTACCAATGTGCTCAGTTCCTACCTGTACTGCTGCTTTAGAATTCAACCTTCTCCTTTCTGTTTAGTCAGAGAAGTTCTCCCTAATTTCACAAACCAGATTTTCTCTCTCTATGTAAACTTTCCACTACTTTTGAGTTTTAGTTGTAATTAAATGTATTTGAATGATTACTTGGTAAACCTCTGTCTACCACACTAAATTGTAAGCAATGTGACAGCAGTCCATGATTGCCTTGTTTTTACTTCCAGTGCGGCATCTGGCATATTTTCTAGCACATGGTAAGTACACAGTATTTTATTTTTTAATGAGTGAATTAATGTAAGACAATAAGAGAACTGAAATAAACATTACTAAAATGTTCAAGACAGGGCATAGCCCCACAACTCTTAATTATATTGTGTCAAACAACAAAATCATTTCAAATACTGCATACTTTTATTATGCTTGATCTGTTAATCCACTTCAAATCTTGAAATAAATACTAGTTGATTCAGTTTTAATTGACTTAATTGTATAATGTTATGTGGCTTTAAAAATTATTAATAACAAAAATGCTAACATAAATGTGTTAAAAATAAGTGCATTTATATGCCAGGTAGTGCTACAGGATGTGAAGAGAAGTAAAGCAGAGTAAGGGGAAAGAGAGCCATGGGGAAGCTATTTGATAGGAGGCCAGGGAATGTCTCCAGGTTAAATTCCCATTTGAGTACAGATTATGAAGAAATATACATCAAGGATATCTGTCTGTTCTTTACATGCACTTACTGTTACCCACTCACACACAAACACACACATCTCTTACCAAAATAAATATTTTTAAGTAGCATTACAGTAATAAAATAGGTAAGTATTTTCCTCTTTTGCAATTATGAGAAATATTTTCTTTAATTTGCAATGTACTTTGCTCTGCACAGATTAAGTTCTTACCATTATGACAGTCAGCATTTTTAGTTCTTTTTTTTTTATTTCCAGCTTTCAGATTGTGACCTTTCAAGCCTGTTGAGAATAAAGATAGTACCCAGGTCGGGTCACATGCTCATTGTTATAAAAAGAGAAGCTTTGAGATAACTTTTAATAGAATCACAACTAAAATTTTTGCCAGTGGTACTCAAACCCTCAGTTATTTTCTGGATAGGCTGATAATTTTGGCTCGTTCTTTCAGTTACATAGTTATAGGCAGCCCTAAAAAGGTTTTTTGATAAACGTTTCCAAAGAGTAAATTATTCCTTTGGAGATTTATAACTGAGCGTCATTCAGAGTTAAGAAGCATAGTTCTACCAGTCTTTCTACTTTCCTGCTATTATCTAAAAACCTCCAATGGTCTTGACATCTAATTCCATATGATTTCTTAGATACATAGCTTCCAGACAATAAGATTTACTTCCACACATGTATTCTTCACTCTCAAAGTGAAGATCTTGAGAAAGAGAGAGAGAAAAATGGAACCAGAAAGATTCAAGTACCATTCTAAATGCCAAGTTGCAACCTGAACACCAGGCTGCCCCCAAATGACCAACAATAACACTTTGTCACACTTGATCTCAAATTCAATATAATTTAATATACAAGATATATTGTATTTAATTATTTACATTATAAATTTTTATTGATATGGAAAAAATCACTTCATATTATCAGGTACCTTGCATCCTTTTATCCAACCATAAATTCATTATTCTACTATAATAGATAATATTGGTTGGGTAATTACTAAGCATGATTATAAGTACATTAGATCAATAGATAGATATATAGACAAATAAACTTTAATATACAAGCTCATTTAAACATCAGAATAACTCATAAAGTAGGAGTTAATCTATTCCTATTTCATAGAAGAGAAGGAAAATTAGCTTTAGAGAGAGTATACAATTTGTTCAAGGCTATAGAGTTAGTAGGTGGCAAACAGTCTATTAAAACTCAAACACTCTTGAGCCAAAGCCATGCTACAAAAGTTAATCGCCATCCTATTCTGTCACAAGCTTCCTTTAGTTACTCTTCTAACATCTCCTAATCCCATTTCTTGTATCAGTCAGACCAGGGAAATAACAATGTTTGTGATTCACTTTACCATCTGCCCCCAAAATACCCTCAAAAATCATATCCCTTTATTCCAAGCCTATCCTTATAGGTGTCAATGATTTTACCATGTGTGGATATTAAACAAAAGCTCTTACGGATACTGTCTTTATCTTGAAATAAATATAGATTGACAAGAAAACAGAATACAATAATGATTGGCTCAACACAACTTCTCCCTTTTTAAAATTATTTTTCATTTTATAGTCATAATGAAATCTGAGAATAATTCTGCTTTCCTATGGTTTAATTAATACTTTTTCAACCAGGTAGTGAGGCAAAGAGCCTATAATGCATTAATCTTGTCATTTTTTTACTCTTTTTGTATTTTTCCGTAATAATCATAGTGCAAAAGTATTAACTCAGGGCTGAAAGAGATAATTTTAGAGGAGCTTAATATGAACTCACTCTATAAATACACAAGAGACTGGGCTCCCCACTGGTTTCTAGGGGAGGGCTATATAGCAGAAAAATCATTAATTGTAGTGGAGTTAGGGTCGTGGTCTCTATTAATTGGTTGGTTCTAAGGTAGGAGTAGTTGATCATTGCATCTGGTTCTGATGCTCACCATGATGTCTTCCTCTGTCTGGTTTCACAAGGATGTTATCAGGTGTCCTTCCACTTTTCTGGATTGGAGCAGAAACACAACTGAAGCTTAGATATTATCTCTAGTTACACTATTACTCTCTCTCTCTCTGGTCAACAGACCTGAAGCTTTGTTTCTAAGGTCATTTGATGCTGACTAGAACTTTATCGGCTCACTTATGGAGTAGACATGTAAGGGAGAGGAAGGGTGGTGAATCAGGGAGTTGGATGAGGCCAGTTTGAATCAAAATGAAAGGAAGGAGAAAGGTCATATTAAAAAAAAAAAGAAGTTTCATACATAAGGCATGTTTGGTTCTAATATCACCTCTAGTTCTAATACCAGCTCTGTTTCTTGCTGTATGGAGGTGGGTAAAATAACTTTATTTTTTTAAGTGAGAATGTTGATTGTATTATCATAGAGGTTAATTTTATGTTGAAATTCTATTTCCATATTATGACCAAACAAAGAAAATAGCAAGTTGGCATAAATAGTCTCTTTCAGAATGGATATCTAAGATCAGATGGTTTAAACTTCCCCTCAAACAAATTGCAAAATCAATAAGATTTCAAATGCTTTGATAAAGTTGACATAGTTCAGCTACCTACACTTCACCCAGCCCAAAGTTGACCACCCATCTTTGACTATATGGGCTTGCTTGATCCTTAGTTATTTACATTATGAATAGCATGGAAGAATAGATATTCTTTGGGAAATAACTTCTATTCTTTCTAAATAACATGAATGGGCAAAACATCTCTGACTTCCTCATATCTTCTCCCATTTCTTTTGATACAGTTTGTGAAGTGCTCTTGGCACCGTGGCCTTGGCCACTAACTAGCCATGGTTACGAGTGTCCTTGTTTCCACTAGGTCAGTCTTTCTGAACTTCGGAGGCACGTCGTTATCATTCAGGAAAGCTTCTAAAACCACTGATGCCTGAATCTCACCGCCAAAGATTCTGATGTAATAGGTCTGGTTGGGGCCTAAGCACTGGGGTTTTTTAAAAGCTGCCCAGCTCATTCTAATGAGCAGCCAATATTGAGAATTCTTCAGAGTTATGAAAATGTGTTGAAAGAATCCAAACTCTGGATCAAGAAAATTGCCGTGCTCACCTTTCTGTATCAATCTCACTGCTTCACTCCTGGTATATTCAGAGTTGAGAGAAAGCATACACTACTAGCTTGTGGCTATAAAGTAATATTGCTATTTTAAAAGAAAAATAAAGATTACAGAGTTTTCATATTTGGGGGACTTCATAATTCTTCTTTAAAAAAAAACTGGCCTCTTTCCTTTAAAAAAAAATGTTTCATTACGAAAAGCAAGACATAGGGCAGCATTTGATTCTTTTAGTTGTTAGGTATTTTTGTTTGTTTGTTTTTTCTTTTTATTGAGTTTATTGGGGTGACACTCGTTGACAAAATCTTACAGGTTTCAGGTGCACAAGTCCATAACATATTATCTGTACACTGTAATTGTGTGTTTGCCATCCCAAGTCCACTCTTCTTCCATAGTTATTTATCTTCCCTTTACCCTCTACCACCCCCTTCCTCTGGCGATCACCACGTCCATGAGTTTGTTGTTGTTGTCCATGTCCATGAGCTTTTTCTTTGTTTCTTTCTTTGTTCAATCCCTCCACCTCTCCTACCCTGTTCCCTAAGCACTGCCCCCTCCCCTCCCCTTACAACTGTCAGCTTGCACTCTATCCATGAGTCTGTCTCTTTAATGCTTATTAGTTCACTCTGTTCATTAGATTCCACATATGACTGAAATCATATGGTATTTATCCTTCTCAGACTGGCTTATTTCACTTAACATAATGCTCTCCAAGTTTACTCATGTTGTTACAAAGGCTAAGATTTTCTTCTTTTTATGGCTGAGTAGTATTCCATTGTGTAAACAGCTTTTTGTCCACTTGTCTTTTGATGGACACTTAAACTTATTCTAAATCTTGACCATTGTAAATAACATTGCAATGAATAAAAGGGTGCATATATTCTTTGAATTAGTGTTTCAGGTTTCTATGGATACATTCCCGGAAGTGGAATTGCTGTCTCAAAGGGCAATTTCAATTTTAATTTTTTTCAGGTAACTACATACTGCTTTTCACAGTGGCTACCCCAACGTGCATTGCCACCAACAGTGCATAAGGATTCCCTTTTCTCCACATTCTCATCAGTACTTGTTTGTTGATTTATTGATGATAGCCATTATGACAGATGTGAGGTGATATCTCATTGTGGTATCAATTTGTATTTCTCTAATTATTAGTGATGTTGAACATCTTTTCATATGCCTGTTGTTCATCTGTATGTACTCTTTGGAGAACTGTCTATTCAGATACTTTGCCCATTTTTTAATTGGAGTGTGTGTGTGTGTGTGTGTGTGTGTGTGTGTGTTGAGTTGCTTAAGTTTTTTATAAATTTTGGATACAAATCCCTTATCAGGTATATTATTGGTGAATATGTTTTCTCATTCAGTGTATTGTCTTTTTATTTTTTTGATGGTTTTCTTTGCTGTGCAATAGCTTTTTAGTTTGATGTAGTTTTATTTGTCTATTTTTTTTTTGTTTCCCTTGTCCAAAGAGATATATCAGTAAAAATATTGCTACAAGATTTCCAGCTTCAGAAAAAAAAAATATATTGCTACAAGAAATGTTCTAGATTTTATTGCCTATGTTTTCTTACAGGACTTTTATGATTTTAGGCTTAACATTTAAGTCTCTAATCCACTATGAGTTTATTATTGTGTACATGTAAGAAGATGGTCTAGTTTCATTTTTGTGCATATGTTTGTCCAATATTCTTAAATCAATTTATTGAAGAAACTATCATTATCCCATTATATATTCTTGTCTCTTTTGTCAAATATTAATTAACCATAAAGACATTGGTTTATTTCTGGGCTTTCTATTTTATTGTATTGATCTTATGTCTGTTTTTATTTCAGTACCATGCTGTTTTGATTACTATGGCCTTGAAGTTTAGTTTGATATCAGGTAGCATAATTCCTACAACTTTGCTCTTCTTTCTTGAGATTGCTGTGTCTATTCAGGAACTTTTGTGGTTTCATATAAATTTTTGGAACATTTACTCTAGTTCTATGAAAAATACACCATTGATATCTTGATAAGAATTACATTAAATCTATAGATTGTTTTGAGTAGTATGGATATTTTAATGAAGCTAATTCTTTCTATTTATTCCTAGGTATTCTATTCTTTTTGGTGCAATTGTGAATGAGACCATATTCTAGTTTCCCTTTCTGATAGTTCTTTATTGGTATATAAAAATGCAACTGACTTCTAGATGTTTATTTTGTACCTTTGACTTTATTGAATTCATTTATCAGTTCTAGTAGTTTTTTAGTGAAATCTTTAGGGTTCTCCATTTATAGTCTCATGTTATCTGCAAATAATAGCAGTTTTACATCTTCCTTTCCATTTGAATGTCTTTTATTTTTTCTTCTTGTCTTATTGCTGTGTCTAGGACTTCCAGTACTATTTTAAGTAAGAGTGGTGAAAGTGAACAACCCTGTCTTGTTCCTGACCTTAAGGGAAATGCTTGTAGATTTTGCCCATGTGTATGATATTGGCTGTGAATGTCAAATGTGGCCATTATTATCTTGAGGTATGTTCCTTCAGTTTCTACTTTGTGAAGAGTTTTTATCATAAATATGTGCTAGATTTTATGAAATGCTTTTTCTTTTTTTCTTTTTTTTTAGAGAGAAGAGAGAGAGGAAGAGAGAGAGAGAGAGACAGGGGGGAGGAGCTGGAAGCATCAACTCCCATATATGCCTTGACCAGGCAAGCCCAGGGTTTCGAACCGGCGACCTCAGCATTTCCAGGTCGACGCTTTATCCACTGCGCCACCACAGGTCAGGAAATGCTTTTTCTACATCTATTTATAGCATCATGTGGTTTTTATCCTTTATTTTATTTATGTGATGTAACATGTTAATTGATTTGCAGATTTTGTACCAACTTTGTCTCTTGAATAAATCCTACTTGATCATGGTACATTATCTTTATAATGTTTTGCTAGATCCAGTTTGCTAATATTTTGTTGAGAATTGTAGCATATTATGCTCATCACAGATATTGGTCTATAATTTATTTTTTTCTTTTTAGTGACCTTATCTGGTTTTGGAATTAGGATAATGCTAACCTCATAAAATGTGCTTTGGAGTTTTCTCTGCTTTTTAAGTTTTTGTAATAATTTGAAAATAATAGGTGTATTTTCTTTTGTTTGTTGGACGTTTTATGACTACTGCTTCAATTTCATATAGTCTGTTTATTCAAATTTTCAGATTCTTTATGTGTCAGTTTTAGAAGAGTTTCTAGGAATTTATCCAATTTTTCCAGATTGTCCAATTGTTTGGCATATAATCATTCACAATATTTTCTTTCAATCCCTTTTATTTCTTTGATATCAGTTGTTACTACTGTTTTATTTCTGATTTTTTTTTATTTGAGTCCTTTCTCTTTTTATCTTCAAGAATCTGGTTAAATGTTTGTTAATCTTGTTTATCTTTTCAAAGAACCAGTCCTTGTTTTTATTGGTCTTTCTTATTTTCTTATTTTACTCTTTTTTTTTTCTGTTCTGATTTTTATGATTTCCCTTCTTCTACGCACCTGGGACTTCAGTTTTTTTTCTTTTTAAATTCCATTGAGTGTAAGATTAGACTGATTATTTGAAATTGTTCTTGTAACGCCATGAATTTCCTGTTTAGGACTGCATTTGCTGTGTCTTATAGATTTTGTTTTATTGTGTTTTCATTTGTTCCATGGCATCTTTTATTTTTCACATTTTCTTTTTTTTTTAGATTTGATTCATGGATTTTACAGAGAGGAAAGAGAGAAAGAACATGAAAGGCAGGGGAGGCATGAGAAATATCAACTTATAGTAGTTGTTTCTCGTATGTACCTTGACTGGGCAAACCCAGAATTTTGAACTAGCAATCTCAGCATTCCAGGTCTACGCTTTATTCACTGAGCCACCACAGGTTAGGCTCATGGTATCTTTTCATTTCTTTTTTGATGTCATTATTAACCCATTCATTGTTTAGTTGACAAAATATATAAGCACAATCTCTAGAAAGTCTCAAAAATATTTTGGAAGAGTGTTAATGCTATTTACTTTCCATGTCTTTGTGTGTTTTTAAGTATTTTTATGTGATTGATTTCTAGTTTCATACTATTGTGGTCAGCGAAGGTGCTTAATATGATTTTAATCTTCTTAAATTAATTGAGACTTCTTTTTTTGTGTGTGGCAGAGATAGAGAGAGTCAGAGAGAGGGACAGACAGACAGGAAGGGAGAGAGATGAGAAATATCAATTCTTCATTGCGGTTCCTTAGTTGTTCATTGATTGATTTTTCATATGTGCCTTGACCGAGGGGCTATAGCAGACCGAGTGACCCCTTCCTTGAGCCAGTGACCTTGGGCTCAAGCTGGTGAGCTTTGCTCAAACCCAATGAGCCCACACTCAAGCTGGCAACCTCAGGGTCTCAAACCTGGGTCCTTTGTGTCCCAATTCAATGCTCTATCCACTGCACCACCACCCGGTCAGGAAATTGAGACTTATTTTGTGTCCTACTATGTGGTCTACCCTAAAAAGTTTTCCATGTGTACTTAAAATACATAAGGCAGAATTTAGCTGAGAAAACAGAGAAACATGATAAACTGCTTTGCATAATAAGTAAATATTTGCTCTTGCTACAGTAGATATTTTTTATATAAAATACTTTTAACTTTGAATGGATAATACTGGAAGAAAGTAGTTGTGTATTGGGGAAGATAGTTAGTTGCTAAGCTTTTTGTTGATTTGTTGGCAATGAAAGTTTTGAAATATGGAGAAGAGATGAAGTGGTCGAGGACAGAGAAAAGAGAATAACTAGGAGAAAAGATTTTACAGAAAAAGAATAGGTCCCAGAAACATAGGTATAGATTAAGCCCAAAGGAAAGACATGATTTTTACATTCCCTGAGACAGTGTATGATTGATAAGTATAGAAAGAGCAATTTCTTATTCCGTGCAAAAATTTTCTTAACCCCAACCTTCCCTAAATTATTATTATTATTATTATTGTATTTTTCTGAAGCTGGGAATGGGGAGAGACAGTCAGACAGACTCCCGCATGCGCCCGACCGGGATCCACCCGGCACGCCCACCAGGGGCGACGCTCTGCCCACCAGGGGGTGATTCTCTGCCCCTCCAGGGCGTCGCTCTGCCGCGACCAGAGCCACTCTAGCGCCTGGGGCAGAGGCCAAGGAGACATCCCCAGCGCCCGGGCCATCTTTGCTCCAATGGAGCCTTGGCTGCGGGAGGGGAAGAGAGAGACAGAGAGGAAGGAGGGGGGGGTGGAGAAGCAAATGGGAGCTTCTCCTATGTGCCCTGGCCGGGAATCGAACCCGGGTTCCCTGCACGCCAGGCCGACGCTCTACCGCTGAGCCAACCGGCCAGGGCCCTAAATTATTAATACAGATTTATTAACTACTAAGTATGGTATCTCTTCCCTCTACTTTGGGGAAGAAAGGCTACATTTATATTTTGAGGAAAAGCCAATCAGAAAAGCTAGAGGAATATGTGGAGGTAGAGAGAGACGACCAGAACAGTCAGGTAGAAGCCAGCCGAAAGCAGGAATTTGTCAAAAAAGTCAACAAATAGCTACCAAGACATATAAGTGCAATATCCAGAAAGTCTCAGAAATATTTGGGAAGAATATTAATTTCTCGGAGTCTAATGTATAATCAGTATTTAAATTATTTCATGAAGGAATTAAAGAAAAATTTGTCCTACTCAAGTTACTTATATCTATTTCATTATTCTCATTGCTCTTGTATAGTTTCCAAGGTACACTTTATTGAATTATTGGTATTTTGTGTTTAGTTGATATATTTTTTTCTTTAAGGCCTTGAAATAAGGCATGTTTAAATTCTCACTAATGGCCAATTTTACCATACTGATAGGACATTCTTGGTGATAAGCATGCTTTTTTAAAAAAATAAAAGTACTGGTATTATTTTTAGTCGATTGGCTTCAAAAATATATAAAACACAAAAATAAGTAACGAACAAAAAATACATAATCCGATGAGGTAAGAATCATCTTGGTTGGTTTATTAAAACTGCAGATGCTAAGGTTTCAACTACAATAGGGAAAGGCTGAAAAGCAGATAATTTTTTCCTTTTTTTCTCAGAAAACATGGAGGAATTAGACTTGGAAAATACTGGGCTACATGGTAAACTCACTCAAATGATCTACAATTCTGCAGTTTAAGTACCTTTTGCTGCTAAAAACAAATGCATACATTCTGCTTGTGTTGTCTGATAATTTTATTTCATAGTTCCAAAATTCCCTTCCCAGCTTCTTCTGTTATTCCTGCTCCTTGTTATGCTTCTTCTTCTCCAATCTTCCACCATAATGATGAACAGGAGTAAAATTAAAAAGGGACTATTTGAGAAAAGATCTTTCCAAGCTGGAAGAATTGCAAACGTTAAAGAATAGGCAAGGACCAACTCTGGTGAGAAACACCAGGAAGCTATCTTTGGTGAGTGAGAAGTATAGTCAGTGAGGCAAAAGGTGGTAATTTTCAAGAGGAGAGACACAGGCAAGAGTCAGATATATATGACTTTGTAGGCCAGTGCAAGGGTTTGGATTGTACTCCAATTGCAACAAAAGGTAATCAGACAGTTTAACATAAGAAGAGAAGGTGAGGTTCGGGCTGCTTTGTGGCAGTGAGTTATGGGTGGTTAAGAGAAAGTTCTGCTAAGAAGCTACGGTGGGAATGTAAGCATGAGATGATGGTGTGTGGTCCTGGGCATCCCTGTTTTGGTACTCAGTGTTACCCTCACCTCCTTCTGTCATCTCCCCTTTACTGTGGATACTTCGTACCGGAAACTATATTTTCCCAACACCCTCAGCAGCAAGCTTCTTGTACGTACTCAGACAAGATTCAAATGAGGGAAAAGAGTTAGAATTCATTGTTCCTGCAGTGTGGTGCTGGCAGCCGAGACCAATAGAGTGGTGGTGGTGGTTTCATGCAGTTTCTTAAAATCTAAAGTCCCCTGCCAGGGTCCTGCTTCACAAGTGCCATTTCAGAATCAGCTTTTTGCATTTTTGTCATTTCTAGACAGCCTCCCCAGTGCTTGCATTTATTCCTCTGTCCTCTCCAGTAATACTGTACTGTAAGCGGTTGGTCCTGCATGAAAACTTTCTATTTGGAATATATAGGTTGATTGCTGTTTCCCTGACTGAACTCTGACTGATGTAGTAGTTTTCTTTGCCCAGGAGTAGTTCCAAGAAACAGTCCCTTAAAAATGGGAATCTGGGAGTAATTATCTGTTCTGATTCTGTTTGAAGGTAGTGATGACCTCATCCCCAGGAGAAAATGGGATATTGGTCATACAGATCATTCAAAGTGCCCATTAGGGTATAAGTGATGATTGCAAGTGTTCTACGTGGACTAGTTACTTCTGGCTACATTAAAAGGATGACATAAAGAAAATGATGAAACCAGGGTTTTAACGTCTCTGTGCAAGTAATAAGAAAAGAACTAGAGCATTTCAATAACTAACCTAAATAATCACTCATCTGCAAGAGATAAGATGACCCATATAGACAAAAACCAGCATTGGAAGTTTTAATTCTGTGGGTTTGAAAATTATAATGCAGATTGAATTCAGAACATTAATTGAACTCTAATTTTAGTATTTGAAAAAATTCAATAGGAAACAAAGAATATGGATAGGGAAATTTTGGGTTAACTTAGAGAAATCTTAGAAACTTGAGACTCTAAGGCCCACTGTACTTGCCAGAGGAAGCCGCCCCTTCTTCCTTCAGTGAGGGGACAAAGCCTTTCTTGTCTCATCTGAAGCATTTATTTACAAAGAATGACCAATCTTCTCAATATCCCCCTATTACATCTTATTTTCTCCAGAACTGTAATTAGAACATGCCCCAGAATGAAACATATATGTTCTCCCATAGGAAAACCCTTTATATTCCAAAGAAAATGTATATCACTAGTTTGGGCTGAGTTTAAAGATATAGTGGCCCTGGGTCCACTGAATTAACTCGAAGGATAGAAGAGGTTCCAACCATTGTTCAGGAGATTGACTGAAATCCCATTCAAAAATGTCCTACAAGAAAGTTTAGATGTCAAAAATGTATTAGTGTTTGTAAAGGGTTTGGGGATGGAAGTGTAGAAGTGGATAAATTCTCAAGCTGTAGCTCCTAGGAAGATCCACAGGACTACTTTTATCAATATATCACAAAAGTAGTGACACAGAGAACCTTGGAAAACTTCTGTTTTTGCCATGCTTTTGGTATGGCTAGAACTGTGAGATAATGCTATCAGAATGGACTCTGGTTTTATTAGGAATGTGGTCTAAGAGTGGCAGCATTTAAATCCCTGAGACAAGGATTGGCAAGACTACCAAAAGGTTGTAAGGCTGGCATGGTAATCAGAGTGTTTCACCTATAGGAGTCTTTGACAGTGGTCAAATGATCATGGCAAAACCTACTTAAGAATTCCATATAAAAGCTCTAAGTCTTGTGAATAGGGAACTGATCTGAGTTATGAAAATGGAAGTTCTCAGCCTCTCACTGCAATCCTCAACCCAGCCAGTTCACACAACTGAAGTTCCTTGAATGCAGGACCCTGAAAATCTGCCAAAAGTGTTTATCATCCTCTTAATCTTTCCCAAAGGGATCTGTGGACATTTTCCAGGGGGACTATGCACAAAAGGAGAGAAAAATACCTCAGTTTTCAGATGATCAAAAGACATAGAATCTGAGCTAACAACATTTCCTAGGGATTCAGAATGCCTCTATGACTCACCAGAAGAAAAAGGATTTACAGAAGTGACAGCATAAAGATTTAGCTGAGATCCACCAGTTGGACCCAGTGAGCTGTCAATCTGTCTTCTTCAAGTCTTTAAAAGTATTGTTAACCCGGGCCTGACCTGTGGTGGTGCAGTGAATAAAATGTTGAGCTGGAACGCTGAGGTCGCCAGTTCGTGCACTTGTCTGGTCAAGGCACATGTGAGAGTTGATGCTTCCTGCTCCTCCCCCCTTTCTCTCTCTCTCACTCTCACTCTCCTCTCTAAAGTGAATAAATTAAAAAAAAATTTAAAGTATTGTTAATCTATGTTTTACCCAGAAATGTAATACTATATTTATTTTTAATATTTTGATAGAAATAAATCATGTCACAGCCATAATCTTGGTCCTGTCTTCTATCAATACAATGCTCCCAATTTTATTGCTTTTAAACTAGGGAAATAACAGATTATTGAAAGAAACATCCTTATGAAACCAGAAAATATATCGGAGTTTACGCCGCTGTCTGTCACCAAATCACTGACAGAGATTCAATCTTTATAGGTGCTTTATTCAGATGGCTGGCAATCTGGAGAGATGGGGTTTATATTCCTCAATCTCAATTTCCTTTCCTCATAAAATCTTTTTTTATAAGGGAAAGAAAATGGTAGATAAGGGTTTTGGGGTTTCAAGAGAGAGTTAATCAGATCATAGTCAAAGTTAATCGGGTCATAGGCAGTGTGAGTTCTATCCTTGGAGCACAAAGGCTTTGCTTGCAGACCCCTGGGACACAGACGTGATCTCTCGCAGAGCTCATTAAGTCCTATCGGCCTGTCAGGTACCTAGCTCCCAGAGGCAGATTTATGGAGGGAACACCAGGCTCATGTGCTGGGCCTCAACTACTGAAAGGACCCGCAAAACCCCAAATTTACACTTTTTTCTCATGTAAAGGGCCCAATATTTTCTTCTGCACCTGGGGTTTCAACCAACCTTAATCCAACTCTACTAGTTCCTGGAACAAAGCTTTTACTGGCACTAACCATTATGCCCACTGACCATAACCTAAACCGCCACTACTCAAACTAAAATTTAAACTTTTGAGTTCTTCCTATCATTTATATACTTGCCTTTTTAGTGTGTGAAAATAATTAGTTAATACAAAACAGCAGTAAAATACTTTAAATTAAAGAAGATAGAGACATTAATTGCAGCTGATGTTCCAAGTGTGATCTCTTTGCTAGAGCAAATGAACATATCCATTCTCATTAAGTGTGCAAATTTTGATCTGGCAAGTGCCTCCTCACCACAATTGTAACTATTAAACAGCATCTGGCAAGGGCGGTGGTAAAACTTTATTCTTTTATTCCAGGAGTGTTTCAAGTTCCTGATTATCTGTCATAATCTAATTCTCAGGGCAGTTTGATCACAGCACCATCACACACGATATTACACTGGCCCACTATGTGTATGACTTCATCCTGATCCTGCAAACCTGGTGAGCAGGAAGAAGCAGATACCGCGAATGTGTTGACAAGACATACACATGCCAGGAGGGAGAGATAAACCTCACAAAATCTTAGATACTTGTCATTTTCGTGAGGCTCTAGAAGTCCAGTAGAATTGAGGGAATAACCAGGTTTTAACTCCAATGTGACTACAAAACCTTGACTCATGGACATAGATAAAAGTGAAGTACTTACCAGGGGGAGGAGGAGGGAGGGATGGGGAATAAAGGGACAGATATATGCTGATGGAAAATGATTTGACCTTGGGTGATGGGCACTCAATGCAATCAACAGTTCAAACGCTATAGAGATGTCTATCTGAATCCGATGTACTTTTATTGATTAATGTCGCCCCATTAAATTTAATTTCTAAATAAGAAAAAGAAACTAAAAAAATAAAAACCCTCCTCAGTGGGGTTTTTAAATAAGTTAAAAGTTAAATAAGATAAGTTACTTTGCCTTGTACCTGTTATAACTCAGCAGACGATACTTAGAAGCTTTAGATTTTGAAGGCAATGTGCACTACCAAAAATATGCTGCTATAAAGCATTTGACAGGAAGTTTTGACATGAAGCAAAACAATGGCTCTCCGCAGACAGTGTTATCCTCTGGAATCTGTGAGTATATTACATTACTGGGAAATATGAGTAAGTTTGTCGATATGATTAAGTTAAATGACTTGAGTTGATGAGATTATTTTGGATTTATGCAGGTGGGCCCAATCTAGTCACATGAGTTCTTAAAAGCACAGAAACTTGCCCTGGCCGGTTGGCTCAGCTGAGAAGCATCAGCCTAGTGTATGGACGTCCCAGGTTCAAATCCCAGTCAGGGCACACAGGAGAAGCGACCATCTGTTTCTCCATCCACCCCTCACCCTCACCCTGCTCCTTCTCTCTGTCTCTCTCTTTTCCTCCTGCAGCCATGGCTTGAATGAACAAACTGGCTCCAGGCACTGAGGATGACTCTATGGCCTTGCCTGAGGGGCTAAAATAGCTCAGTTGCCAAGCAATGGAAAAGAGGCCACAGAAGGGCAGAATATCAGCCCCAGATGGGCGTTGCTGGGTGGATCCTGGTCTGGGCATATGCAGGAGTCTATCTCTCCGCCTCCCTGCCTCTCACTTGATTTTATATAAATAAATAAATAAATAAATAAATAAATAAATAAATAAATAAATAGCAGAGAAACTTTTCCAGCTGTTGTAAGAGGAAGATATAACTACGGAAAAATAAAGGGATACAGAATTACTGGTCTTAAAGAAAGAGGAGCAAGTCACAAGAAGGAAAGCTGGTGGCCTCTAGTAGCTGAAAAACATAAGAAAATATATCCTGTCCTGGAATCATAAGAAAAAAAAACATACACAGCTCTCACAATCACTGTTGGCTTTGTTACTTACAGACCATAAGACAATAAATTTCTATTGTCTAATGCCACTAAGTTTGTGGTAATTTGTTACTACAATAAAAACAGAAAACTAATCTAGAACCAGAGCAAGAAAAAGTTCTGAAACTGATTGTTATGGTCTAAGCTGCTATCTTGCTTGGGCTTTATGATCCCCCCTCCCCCTGATTTAACAGTGCTCCAAAGGCCTATTGCAGACAGGAATGTTTGTGGAACACCGGGGAATCCCTTATAAGAGAAACATGATGCAGACTCCCAGATTTTTGAATTGTAACTGTCAGCTACTACACCAAAAACTTAGCGAACACTGTGAGAAAGAACTTCTGAACTTGCTAATAGACAAGCCTTGCAGTGTCTGAGAACACAGAAGTTTCACATATATTTGGCCCAGGGTCTCATGTCACCTGCTCCTCCTGCACTGGTTCATTTCTTCCAGCCTGAATCTCTTGGCAAGTCCCTCTGATGGCTGACTGGTAAAAGAGTTTCATCTATGTTTACCAGTGCTCACTAAAAGCACTTATTACAAAGAAGGGGTTTAATAATCATGCAGACAATGTAATCAGTTTTGAGCACATCACTCAGCCTCTTTCCACAGTTCATAGGAAAAACAAGTACCCATCGTCGCAAGACTATTAAAGTTATATACAGGCTCAAAAGTAGGATATTTCCCTTAAGAAGCCCTGTCTCACTACTTCTCCTGTTGTATTCCTAATGTGCAATTGCAGAGGTCAAGGCTAAGCTTCTAATAAGGTTCCATTTGCTAATGGACTGACCACCCACTTGCAGAAGGGGTAATTACATTGAAGTCTATGAAGAGGATAAAATTTTGTCTTTGCTATAATACACACTTATCATAAATATGGATATATCCACCTTGTCCACATGCTTCTTTCAGCACCACCATCCATTGCTATATTCATGATTATGGTAGTTCATACACCATTCTTTCTGTACAAAGAACTCATTTTTCTACAAAATAAGTCAGGCAAATGGGCCATCCAAATCTACCATGTATCCCATCATCCTGAAATTGTTTGCCTTGTAGAATGACAGAAGGCCTATTGAACACTCAGTTAAGGGACTAGTTGGGAGAACACTTGTGAGTGTGAGGTCTTGTCCTTCAAGATGCAAAATAAGCTTTAAGCATTATTTTGATCCTATAAGCAATGAATGGAGTGCTTTCTTTCAAAGCCAGGACACATGAATCTGGGAACCAAAGAACAGAAGAAGATGGGTGACTTCTATCACTATTGCCTCAGATAACTCATTCAAATAATTTGCCCCTTGTTACCAGAACTTTGGATGCAGAAACCTTAATGCACTTAGTTACCAAGAAATGAATGTTTTCACCAGGAAATACAACAATGTTTTAATTGAAATAAAATTGGTACTTTTTTTTGTAAAGTGTGCTTTTTTTTTTTAGCTCTGCTGCTTGATTTCCCTTCTTCTTGTCCTTGTATCCAACTATGTCTGTATTTCTAATCATATATATAAATATAATAATATTGATATTAGTGGCACATAAATATTAAATTCCTCTCTCTTAGTTCCTATTGAAAAATTTTAAGAAAGCATAGATGAATGTGCTTGCTGGCATTAAATTCTAACCCCTATCTGATTAGCAAAGACCAGGGAGCCGGTGACCAAGGTCAGCAGCCTAAGGAAAAAAGAAGTCATCACTGTCTATGCAAACATTCCAAAATATGCCTCAGTATACAGGTGGTCGTGCTAGTTCTTTCATTAAAACTTTACATCAAATGCAATTGAGATGACAACTGAGGACTTCCTGTCCTTTGAGTTATGAGTATGGTTGACTTGACTGCCAACTACGTGCTCTGTGGAGGTTCAATTTCCTCCACAAGATGTTAGTTCTCCATTTCTAAGGTCTTGTTTCAATTTTTGTATCTCTCCCTCATTCCATTCTAACTCAAATGTAAAGTTTAATAGCTTACTTAATTTCCACTAAAACAAAACAAAATAAAAGTAAAACTACTCACAAATATCATATGTGATACTGAGTTTAGAATTATAATAAAGGGTTACATCTCATCAAAATGTCAACAAAGCCCACTATCATCTATCAGCACACTCTATCAACCAGTGTCAACATTGGTTATCGAATTCATGTCTCACTGGCTTTTCTTTGGTCAATTTCCACTCTGAGACCATAAAATCTAAACAAAATCATCAAATCTCCTCATGCTGTACAAGTTAACTCTCTTAGTCATATTGCTTGAAATATCATCTCAAATTCAATATGTTAATCAAGTTATCTTCCCCTAAACAAAGAGAAATTCTCCATTTAAAAAATATACCAAGTATTAAGTGAGTAATGATATATATCAAATGATAATTTTATTAAAATGATAAATGCCATATAATTAAATGCTCATGCGATATTAGAATGATTGTCTTTGTAGTAAAGAGAAGAAATATAAGATCGAACAATGATAAATTAAATGCCACAATAGAAAGAAGTAGAGCATCAACTCAAGTATGTTTTATTCCAAATTCGTGCTGTTTCCACTGCAACAGACGTCTTCCCAGATGTTTACTCATACCATGCTATGTACCAAAGAATTCATATTATAATTCATTTATTCTTCGCAGCAACTTTGTAAAGTCAGCAGTCAGGATATTTTAAATTTTGGCGAATAGTCAAGTTATGTTCTCACTAGCTGTGGTAACTCTTTGGACCTCTGTTTCTCCACCTGTAAAATGAGGCATTTGGACTTAATTATCAGAGTGGCCACTTTTGATCCTATTCTTAGAAGTCTAAATTATGTTTTTTGTCACTCTCCCTCAGACAATAGTAACAACTTTACTCTGGCTTGATAAAAAAACAAATAACTATCTTCCTAGCATTTATCATACACACTAAAGTTAGCTATATTCTGAGGATAATTTCAATATTTATTTTTATGTTCCCAATACTTGTATATAGTAAGGGTTTATTGAATACTTGTTGTTTAACAAGTTAATGAATATATATGGTTTAACTTTATAATCTACAACTGTATATGAGAAAATAATTTATGCTTATTAACAGGCTAATGTGAAAGGATGAATTAATGTTCGGTCCAATTCAAGTGAAAAATGATTTCCTTCAGCTACATGGATACTTTAACAAGTGAAACACACACACACACACACAAGACCATATACAAAGGTGACAGTGAGTTTATTTGTAAATAGGGAGTGCATTCTTTGATTTTGTTTCTCTTTTAGTTCATTGGGTTTCTGTTTATCTTAAAATATGAATATAAAATTTTGTTTACTTGGTCATTCATGAGCTTAATTTTTCTTATTCCATAATGTATTTATACATGTATTCCAAGTATTTTATATGTATAACGTAGAATAGTTTAACTCTGTTTTAGAAAAAAAAAAACAGAGAGAGAGAGAGAGAGGATTTGACATCAGTGAACATGACATCAGGATGGCCTACAATAAAGTTTTTGAAAAGAACACAAGTATTTGTCTTTCCTGTTAGTTATCTGTACAATTCATATATTTGGCCAATTTCTTTTTTTTTTTTTCAGAGACAGAGTCAGAGAGGGACAGACAGACAGGAATGGCGAGAGATGAGAAGCATCAATCATCAGTTCTTTGTTGCAACACCTTAGTTGTTCATTGATTGCTTTCTCATATGTGACTTGACCATGGGCCTTCAGCAGACCGAGTAACCCCTTGCTTGAGCCAGTGACCTTGAGTCCAAGCTGGTGAGCTTTTGCTCAAACCAGATGAACCCGCGCTCAAGCTGGCGACCTCGAGATCTCGAACCTGGGTCCTCCACATCCCAGTCTGACGCTCTATCCACTGCACCATCGCCTGGTCGGGCTTGGCCAATTTCTGTATAAAGAAAAAACATAAATTTTTATTTATGAGACATAGAGGAAAAGTTCAATTAAAGTCTTAATTACACATTTTCTTTGTTTTGCTCAATTGTCCAAATTGATGGGGACAGTGCTTTGCCATGCTGCCAAATAGGGCTTGTGTTCTGGGGTCCGCTTGACTGCCTTTCCGAAGGTGGACAATTGATATTCACATGCATGGGCATGAAAACTTAGTGTGCATGAGCATTTCCTCTTACCGAAAATGAATCAATAAATGAAATAAAAAGTAAAATGAAACCAAAAAGAAGTGTTCATCTGGTTCATTGCTAAGTTTTTAAGCTGTTTCGTAATAGAACGCTTTAGATGTGTTATTGGCAATTAGATTTTCTTATTTGCCTTCCTGTTTTCTCCCCTCGGAAGCATTATCTTGTAGATACATTATTGTGTAAAGCCAACTGGAAATGAGAAGCAAGGAAACAATTTCACCAGCCAGTGTGATTAGTAGAGACACAAAATTGTCTATTTACTTTGAAGCTGTCATTTAATGAAGTGGTTCTAACTAAAACTCTAATGGGGAACAATTTTTAATTCCTTTTTAATATTTTCCTATGTCTGGGAACATAATTTATAATAAGTTTGAATGTTGATTGCTAAATTATTTTCTTTCCCATCAGCACATCTAGTCATTGCTCTATTTATAGGCAGCAAAACAGACAATTTAAGATGTTATACAAAATAAACAACTAATCATTATAAGATAATCGTAACAAGTTTAACCAAAATACCAATTCTTACACAGTTAACCCAGTTTAAATCTTTAATTTTTCATCAATGTTCTTAATATATTTTTCCCCAAAAGGTTATAAAGTTTTATATGTTTTCTGCATTGATACTTTTTTAATTTGTATATTTCTTTATTGACTATAATCTGTAAAAATAACCTTTTATAGTATCAGAATTCTGTTTTATTCTGTGTCAGCATCTAGAATATACATGGAAAGTTTTTCAAGAAATATTTTTGAATGAATAGATGAATGATTCAGTTTTATTAGTTATAGGTTATTTTTAAATTGTATTTAACCCTTTGAGTAATATGAACACTCATGTACATCCTCGTGCCTCCTGACCATCCAGAGTACAATTGTACATGTATGTCTTTAAGAAAAGGCAAAGGTATGTTCTTTTTGTTTTGATAAATTGGTTATCAAACAAACATGATTTTAAGTTAATAAAACTATAACTGGAACTAATATCATTTAAAACAAAACAAAACAAACTCACTTCCTGGGGTCAGCGAGCATAAAAAAAAGAACTCACTACTCAAAGGGTTAAACAAATGCTTTATTGTAAAAATCAAACAGAACCTTGTCTTGACATGTTTAAATTTCCCCATTAAACATATCTATTCAACATTACAAAAGGTCAACAAGTGTTTAATCTCTTTTATAACATGTTCTTGAAATAACAAAGCTGTAGAATTGGAGAACAGGCTAGTAGTTGCCAGGTGGTGGGGATGGCGAGAGGGAAGCGGGCAGGTGTGTCTCTAAAGCAGTAACCATGAAAGAGCTCTTTGTGGTAATGGACTAGACCTGTATCTTGGTTGCTGTTTGCTGTGGTGGTAACATTCATGTCCGAGTGATAAAATGGCACAGAAACCATACATATAAGTTGTACCAAGGTCAACTTCCTGGATCTGATGTACTAAACTTATATAAGATATAACCACTGGGAAAAATTAGAAGAAATAAGTATGATACCTCTCTGCAGTTTATTTGTAGCTTTCTATGGATCTATTTATTTCAAATACAATAAAGTAGGCCCTGGCCGGTTGGCTCAGCGGTAGAGCGTCGGCCTGGCGTGCGGGGGACCCGGGTTCGATTCCCGGCCAGGGCACATAGGATAAGCGCCCATTTGCTTCTCCACCCCCTCCCCTCCTTCCTCTGTCTCTCTCTTCCCCTCCCGCAGCCAAGGCTCCATTGGAGCAAAAGATGGCCCGGGCGCTGGGGATGGCTCCTTGGCCTCTGCCCCAGGCCCTAGAGTGGCTCTGGTCGCAGCAGTGCGACGCCCCAGAGGGGCAGAGCATCGCCCCCTGGTGGGCAGAGCGTCGCCCCTGGTGGGCGTGCCGGGTGGATCCGGTTGGGCGCATGCGGGAGTCTGCCTGACTGTCTCTCCCCGTTTCCAGCTTCAGAAAAATACAATAAAGTATAAAAATATAGCTACTGAGGAAACATAGTATAGTAGCTAAAGTCAATGAGCTCTAGAAGCAGATTCTCTGAATTGAAATCTGAGCTTTCCCATTTACCAGCTGGTTTTATCTCTTACCAGCTATAAGACCTTAATCAGTCCAGAAAACTAGACTGCAGTTATCCTACTCAGCAAGATGTATAAAATAACATTCCCTACCCCATGTATAAATAACTTAAAACATGGCCTGATCTTTTGGAAATGCTATTTTAGTGATTTTTATCATCATCATCACCAACAGCAAGATTATGGATTTTATGATTCATGGAAACTTCATCTTGTTCATAATAGTCACTGTTTAGGACTCTTCCCAAACTAATCACTAGCATCCTCTTTTACTTTAAATGTATTCTATCAAGATTATAAAAAGATTTAGGCACCTTATTTAAAAATCTGTTAAACTTTGATCTAGTGAATGCTGAACCTCTCCAATACCCCCAGTCTGTGCTGTTTTAACTCTGTCTAAAATTAGTGAACAATAAAAAATTTAATAGCTCACAAAAGTCCATTCAACAGTGAGGTATCACTAATTGTTAGAAAGTTCTTTCTTGATTGAGCTAAAATATGACTCCCTAAAATAACTTCTCAAGTCCTATGATCTTAATCTGTCTTAATGGTGCTGTACAAATCAGGCTAACTCATCTTCTGTGCTACATCTTTTCTACACTCATTCAACACTCCATCCTGACTTTTGCTTCCCACTCACCTCAGTATTTACTCTCCCCTTCATCTTAATAGCTCCCATTCCATCTGCCGTTTCTAATGAACAAATGTCTTGCATTCTCATTGCTTTGCCCTGGAATCATTGCAGTTTGCCAATGTTTCTCCTAAACTCTGGTGTCTGGAGCCACTGCTTACCTAGATGTGATCCATGTGCTGTATACAGTAGGACTATTGTCTGCCTTATTTGAAAATTGGGATGCATTGGCCCTGGCTGGCTGGCTCAGCGGATAGAGCATTGGCTCTGCGCATGGACTTCCCAGGTTCAATTCCCAGTCAGGACACACAAGAGAAGCAACTATCTGTTTCTCACCCCTTCCTTCTACTCTTCTCTTCCTCTTCCCCTCTTGCAGCCGGTGGCTACACTGGTTTGAGCATGGCCCTGGGTGCTGAGGATAGCTTGGCTGATTCGAGCATTAGCCCCAGACAGGGATTGCTGGGTGGATCCCAGTCGGGTGCATGCAGGAGTCTGTCACACTATCCCTCCTCCTCTCATTTAATAATAAAAAAAGATTAGGATGCATTTACTAATGCAGTCTAATATCACATTTTCATGACACAATGTGTAACTGCTTATAGAATTAATATTTGGACCTAGATGCTATTACTTCCTTGTCATATTTGATAATATGTTAGAATCATTTTTCTTTTTTTCTTTTTTTTTAAGTTTTATTTATTTATTTTACAGAGACAGAGAGTGAGTCAGAGAGAGGGATAGACAGGGACAGACAGACAGGAACGGAGAGAGATGAGAAGCATCAATCATCAGTTTCTCGTTGCGCGTTGCGACTTCTTAGTTGTTCATTGATTGCTTTCTCACATGTGCCTTGACCATGGGCCTTCAGCAGACCGAGTAACCCCCTGCTGGAGCTAGCGACCTTGGGTCCAAGCTGGTGAGCTCTTTGCTCAAGCCAGATGAGCCGGCGCTCAAGCTGGCGACCTCGGGGTCTCGAACCTGGGTCCTTCCGCATCCCAGTCCGACGCTCTATCCACTGCACCACCACCTGGTCAGGCTAGAATCATTTTTCTGATGTGAATGCTTTGATTGTAGTCAACTAGATTATACAACTCATAAATACATAGACTATTATATAAAATATGAGTATTAAAATATGATTTAGTAATTAATATACATTCACTTATTGGTGCTTATTAATAAATTATATATATGTATATTATCAATATATTAGTAAATTAATGATACTACAATTCTAATAATATCATATATTATACCTATATGCAGCTATAGGTAATCTACTTGAGAAAATAATCTGGGTTACATAATATTTTACCATGTTTATTGAACTGTAGATGATAGAAATATAGTATATAAACTTCAATCTGTAGAGAGAATAAAAATGATGTAAAAAAAATGATTCTATGCTTCCATCCTGAAAACAATAGCAGGCGTATTTGGAGAACATGACATTAATAAATGAGTATCCTATTGTACATAGTGATAAGAAAACAATTTTTATTGAAGCTGGTTTAGTCTACCACAGTGTAACCAGGTTCTACTACTTATAATTCATATACTCATCACCTACCAATAAAACATCCTAATGTACTCCCCATGGTTAACTATGTTTTATTAACACCAGCCTATAACAGCCTGTGTGGAGATTTCTTTGTCTTTGCTTCACATATATCTGAGAGCTGCATAAGAGTGTCTGGGAATTGGGTATTTAAATTATCCCTGAGAAAATTTATCACATCATAACAACTCATTGTTTGCACTGCCTGTAAAGAAATCTTGACAAAAGAAAAAAAAAGATTATCTTAGTCTCGTTGACTTAAAGTGTGTGTGTGTGTGTGTGTGTGTGTGTGTGTGTGTGTAGTTAGTATGGGTAATAATTCTATGCTTCTGAAAATATTTTAATAATACCTTTACATGTGATTTGGGGGTAATCCTTTAAATTTATAACTGGATAGAGTGACAGTCAGAAATCACTTCCTCCTCATTGAGAACAGGACTAAACCATGGAAGAGGCACAACAAGCATGATTTCCTCCACATGAAATATCAGAGCTTTTTTGTAAACAAGAGGCAAGATTTGAGTCTCAAACTTGCTCTGTCACAACTACTATAGTTATTAAAGCCAAGGAAGTGTTTAAATTTACTGAGCATCAGTATACTCAAAGGAAAATTGGAGATAATGAGATGGAAAGTGTAGAAGAGTTTGATTGTTATAAAAAAAATAAGATTCTATGAGATGCTCAGGTGATTCAAAATGAGACATTGAAACTTTGAAGAAAGAACTGGCAGGCCCTGGCTGGGTAGCTCAGTAGATAAAGTTTCATCCCGGTACATAGAGGTCATCAGGTTCAATCCTCGGCCAGGGCACATAAGAGAAACAATCAATAAGTACACTAATAAATTGAACAACTAAGTGGAACAACAAGTTGATACTTTGTCTCTCTCCCTTCCTCTCTTTCTTTCTCTTTCTCTCTCTCTCTGAAAGCAATAGGAAAAAAAATAGCAGATCAGTGATCCAAAAGTCAGGAGATAGAAATTCTATTAATTCCTGCATCTCTAGAAAACTAATTTAATCACTCTGGCATCTAACTTTCCAAACGCAAGAAAGAAGATTAATCAGGGGATCAATAAGGTTATTTTAATTCTAAGGTTTGCTAGATCAAAAATATATAGTTGAGACAAATATGCAGATAATGAGGCTTCAAATTTTGGTTGTGAGTAAAATTATTATGAGAAACGAAAAGAAAACTGCCATCAAAACACTGAAGTGAGAGGAAGAACCCCCAAAGGAGATACAGAAGGAATGGTTAGGCTTGTGAGAAGAGAAGCAAAGCACACGGTATTAACAAGTAGGAGGAAAGACAAGAACGTAATATGCTGGACCATGTAATAGGTCCTTTATATGCTCTATCTGATTTCACTCTCACAACAAAACTCTGCAGTGCCTTTTTACCCTTACCATCCCACATGAGGTCACTTTGGTCTAGAAAGGATGGAACCGCAATTAACATCCAGGCCCAGATCCAGCATTAGACTGCCCTTCACTTACTAGGAAACATGTGGGAACCAAATGATAAGTCACTACAGATGAAGTGATTGATGGTGAAATGTATTCAGAAAAGTTTTTGGTAAGTAAAAATGAAATAAGAGCAATATCAAGGAATAGAATTGGCCTGACTAGGTCATGGCTCAGTGGCTAGAGCATCGGACTGGGATGTGGAGGACCCAGGTTCGAGACCCCAAGGTTGCCAGCTTGAGCACGGGCTCACCTGGCTTGAGCAAAATAAAAACAACTCACCAGTTTGGACCCAAGGTTGCTGGCTCAAGCAAGGGGTTACTCCGTCTGCTGAAGGCCCATGGTCAAGGCACATATGAAAAAACAATCAATGAACAACTAATGTGACGCAACGAAAAACTGTTAATTGATGCTTCTCATCTCTCTCCGCTCCTGTCTGTCTGTCCCTATCTATCCCTCTCTCTGACTGTCTTTCTGTCTCTGTAAAAAAAAAAAAAAAAAGGAATAGAATTGGAAAGAGAATCAAGGTGACGAATCTGGCAAGAATAAATTTGGAAAATAAACTAGGATTAAAGAAAGATAAATGAGTATTGGCAACAATGAGACCCTACCTGTAATTAGAGAATAAATAATTCTAGTAGGTTCATTTGGCAGGTTGTATTAATAAATTAATATTAATTTATTAATAATATTTCTCATCTAAAGGAGAGAAACAGAGAGTGGCGGCAGTCAAGATGTGTCCAGAAAAAAGGTCAAACAAAAGGGAAATGAAAATAGGCAGCCTCGAAGTAGCTGACCTGGGTAGGAATCAAGTAACTGTGTGCTAGATGAGGGAAATGAGAATAGGCAGCCTCGAAGTAGTGGACCTGGGTAGGAATCAAGTAACTGTGTGCTGGACTGAGGGAAATGAGAATAGGTAGCCTTGAAGTAGCTGACCAGGGTAGGAATCAAGTAACTGTGTGCTGGACTGAGAGTTACGCAAATGCTGAGTTTATTTCTGATCCAAAATATTTTACATTGTTTTTGCCTCAGCACCACAATTATAGATACTTATTGTTTGAACAAACCATTTAATACCTTTTACCCATTACACTAACACATTTTTTTCTACAGATGTTCACATAACTTATTCGTACTCAGGATACAAAGGTATATAGCATGTTACATGGAACTACCAGGTCATCAAATCCTTATTTTGCAAGCTTAACCAACAACAAAAAGCACACAGCAAAAATGGAGAAAATACGAGCTATATATTTGTCCTTATTACACATAGAGTTAATTATTTTATTTTATTTTATTTTACTTATTATTATCATTATTATTTTTACAGAGACAGAGAGAGAGTCAGAGAAAAGGACAGATAGGGACAGACAGACAGGAAAGGAGAGAGATGAGAAGTATCAATTTTTTGTTGCGGCATCTTAGTTGTTCACTGATTGCTTTCTCACATGTGCAATCAGTGAGGGAGGGGCTATAGCAGAGCGAGTTACTCCTTGCTCAAGCCAGTGACCTTGGGCTCAAGCCAGAGACCTTTGGGTTCAAGCCAGCGACCATGAGGTCATGTCTATGATCCCACACTCAAGCCAGTGAGCCTGAGCTCAAGCCAGTGACTTTGGGGTTTCCAACCTAGGTCTTCCATGTACCAGTCCAATGTTCTATCCATTGCGCCACCGCCTGGTCAGGCAAGTTAACTTTAATTTTATAAAAAACTTTTTCCCTTTTATTATTTTACTAAAAATGATCATATCTTTTCTTATGAGAATTGATTGCATGCCTTCCAATGAGGCCCTTAACAAAAGTGTAGGGAATAACTTTATAACTGTTTTTAAAAAGGCTAACAGCACTGTTTTTCTTTAATTAAAAATATTTAAATTCAAAATTGTCTACTAGGCCTGACCTGTGGTGGCGCAGTGGATAAAGCGTCGACCTGGAAATGCCGAGGTCGCCGGTTTGAAACCCTGGGCTTGCCTGGTCAAGGCACATATGGGAGTTGATGCTTCCTGCTCCTCCCCCCTTCTCTCTCGCTGTCTCTCCTCTCTCTTTCTCTCTGTCTCTCCCTCTCCTCTCTACAATGAATAAATAAAAAATAAATAAAAATTTAAAAAACAAATTGTCTACTATTGCTACTACTAGAACGAGGCTTTTCTTTCCCCCCCACTTCTGATGGAGAGAGAACATGCGAACAACCCCACTGGCTACTAATTCTCCCGTCTTCCCTTATCGCCGGTCTTCTCATCCATACGCACTCTTCCTTTCAAAGCAAACTTAAAAGACATCAATTTTTGGTTTTTGTTCTTGTATTTTTAAAAACATACTTACTTTATTCGATTTTCTCCAGTACATGGTAGTGTTCACAAGAGAAAGGACACCTCTGGATACCACTCTTCGAAGCTTAACACCCACCAACGGTCATCTCATGAGGAACAAACCACTCTTTATTGTGCCAAAGGACACAGGCACTTTGGTGTTGGTTGTCAAGAGGACAGGGACGGGCTGCACAGAGTTGTTACCCACCCCTGGTGCTGCTCCTAGCTGTGCCTTCATGGGAAAGTCCTTTTCCTTTCTGGTTCTTGGCTTCTTCATGATAAAATCATTATTAGAGTCGTTTCTTTACACTTACTCTATACAACACCTAATTTGTAATAATATGAGAATAATGCATGTGCAATAAATCATACAATATATTAGACCAGTGATCTTCAACTGGTGTACTGTGGCAGGCAAGCACAAGAATTTTTAAAACATGCAATATTTGACAATTTAGTCAGGGGCACTGACCTCTTCTCTCTCAGATTGTCAAGAAAAATGACAACAGACAACATAATAACTGTCCCATGTGGGTGAATCAAAATTACACCTCTTTTGTGTCAGATCGGCAAAAAATATATTTTTGGTGTGTTGAATAATTTTAGTAACTAATTTATGTGCCATGAGATGAAAAAGTTTGAAAATTGCTGTATTAGACACATGTAGGTAAAACATCAGACAGATAAACTATATAGTATATTGTCCTTGTCCTCATAATCTAATACAAATTCTATAATAATAAATATTATTCATAAGTAGTTTTTAAATTAGCAAATGAATAATAAAAACAGCAACAAAAAATCTATCATTTACTGAGAGCACTGGGCCATGGCATTGTGGAAAACACTTGGTGTGTATTCTTATTTAACTTCAATATCATTAAATGATGTAGGTAGTAGCATCATTGTGCTGTTGATATGCATGGATTTTAGAAAACTAAATAACTTGTATAAGGCCAAATAGTTAATATGTGAAGGAAAGAACATTTGGGCCTGTGTCAGTTTGATTTTAAGACTTTTATTTATTCATTTTAGAGAGAAAGAGAGAGAAGGGGGAGGAGCAGGAAGCATTAATTTCCATCTGTGCAAGCCCAAGGTTTCACACTGGCCCTCTCAGCATTTCAGGTTGACACTTTATCCACTGCTCCACTACAGGTCAGGCCAATTTGATTTTAAACCTGAGTCAATTAATGAATAAAACAGATGAGTTACTCAGTCAGGTTATGCTCACACATCCACAGGAAAGAGATACTCAGCCCCTGCCATGGCCCCTGACTCTGCCTTCGGGGTGTGCACACTCAGCATGCAGCCTCTGTCTCTCACACCCACATCCTAGGCATCCAAGACCTGCAGAATCAAAATGATTGACTTGCACAGCACACAGAATAGAGGTATAAGGACAAAGTTTGTTTCCTGAACATAGCATTCGTGAAACTCATCTAAATAAAGAACAAATTATATTGCATTTTCTTGAAGGGAAAATTCCTCTTCAGCTTTTAAATATAGTGAACAATTTATGTGTATATATCTTTAAAAAATAATTTAAAAAGCTCCTTAAACATAATTGCTAGGTTTAAGTTCATCCTTTGAGTGCCTTAAAAATCCCTTTCCAGTTTCATAGATGTATATATAATTATATTTGTAATGATTTCAAAACTTAAAAATCTTCCATAGCTTCAAATATTGAACAAAGTCCTTTTCTAACTTTAGTGTTACTCAGTTTCAGCACAATATTAAATGGACTTCTAACATGGCTAGGCACAAATTGATGGTTTTAAAGTTCCCCGTGTTGTCTGAAGAAAAGTGAGTCTTCTGAGATGAAATATGACGGTCAGCATGCTGTGGAGGAAGTGGTCTCCTACAAAGGTGTTCTACCTTTTCTCTCTAGGGGACATCTGTGTTCTCTTCCCAGAGCCTACAGAAGATTGACTGTACCTAGCGACAAAGTATTACATCCAGTTCACATTGCAGAGGGGTAATTAAATAGATCCACCCATTTGATTTACTAGGTCATTCCTTCAGATATGCTTACCAGCAAATCTTCTACTTTAACTTTTCATTAACTCCATTGATTCTTTTCTCTGTAAGAATCCCCGAGTCCTCCCCTTAGGGCTTTTTAAATTTCCAATCTTCTGTCTAGAATATTCTTCCTTCAGACTTTCACAGATGTAACTCCTCTTTCAGACTCAGGTCTTATCTGACCCTGGCTGTTGGACCAAAGTTCCTTCCTATATTGTTACCCTATATCAGTTTCTTCATAGTGTTTGGGACTATTACCTTATAATTTACTTCTTTTCTTTTTAACATTCTCCCCAATAAAATGTAAACCTCTTATTCGCACCAAAGGGCCATCTAAGCCATAATTCAGTCAACAAATTCAAGAAAAAAAGAGGTAAGTTACTATGACTCACTCTGTCTGAGTTCTCATAGCACCTTCTTGAAACCTTTACTATACTCTTTACTAATTGAAAATTATATCATTTCTCCATTAGACTCAGACCTCAGAGAATGGCAACATCTTGTTTATTTCATACTATTGACAGTGCTCCATAAATACTTTTATTTTTATTAAATAATAAATATTCAAGAACATATAGGTTGAACAGAGCCAATTTTAATGAGTGCTATGTTTTAAGATAAATTCTATCATTACCTCACCTTGATCATGTGGTCATGAAGTGTTTTAACTCTATTGAAACCTTCTTCGTTCTATGCACTCATTCAATGTCCATGTACATGTTATTGCTGAAGTTTAATGAAATACAGTTTCCTCCCTCTCTTAATATTCTTTATTTCTTTTGATAATACTAAAAGGAGGAGACTATAATGTGTAATATAAATTTCTGTACCTGACAATCAATGGAAAAGTGAAACTAATGTTCATAACACTGGTGCTTGAACTATTTTGTGTTCTATGGGAAATTCATAGTGATTGGTTACAAATGTAGAGTGAGTTTTAGGTGATCTATTTTATGGCACAGAAACTGTTATGCCTGATTCTGTGCACCAAGAGGAGATTTCTTGAGTTCTTTTAGATTCAGGGGATTAAGAGTGACCTCTGGTGGCAATGGTATTTCTCATTCACCTTGACTCCAAAAGAGAGAAAACTGAATTCTGTGATTTTTTTCCCACATCCTAATAATGACAGAGTTTGTGATTAAAGAATATTAATCATCATAAGTTGTGTATAAATTAAAACAACCAACTGTCCAAGATGTTGGAAGGTTGGAGGATAGACATACTTTTTATCCTTAGTATTTGTCTATTTCTTTGGTGTAAATGCCACCCATGGCCTGTTTCAAGCAATCAGTTTGACATTGTTGAATACAAGGTTGGAAAAAGATGCTTATAATCAGCTCTAAGCAGCTGGTGGGATCTGGCTCCAGCACAGAACTGGTTGACACTCTTTGTTGGGCCCTCCATAACCTCTTGCCAAATATACACTAAAGACTGGCCAAACACAAAACAAGGAGAGACACTGAGAGCAGTGAGTTTTCTGTTACCACTGTGGGCAGAACGCTGCCTGCAGGACAAAGGGTTCCAGGTAAAACCCAGGATGCCTAGTTTAAATTTGAATTGCAGATAAACAACACATAATTTTTTGTTATGAATATGTAACAACTATTGCATGAGAGATGTTTATAGTAAAATATTATTCATTGTTTATAAAATAGAAATTTAACTAAAAGCATGTAATTTCACTTATTAAATCTAGCTAGCTTAAAGGGTCATAGAATAAAAAGTTTCTTTAAGAGATGAAATATTGGCCAGAGCCAGTAACCTGCCAGTCCTCCCAACCAATGCTTCACAGCCATTGCAACATCCTAACCGGTGCCCTGAATGGCTTACACGTGAGACAAGACACGAATTCCAGTGTGCTTGGGACATTGGACAAGGATGGAGTGGCCAGAGCCCCAGGGCATCAGCATTGGCCTCTGAGGGCCTAGCTTGTATCTCCTGGAATCACGTGACATTGTCTCCGTCTATATCATCATGTTAGGAAGACTGGGAGGTTCTCTTCCACAGTTCCTACCCCCAACACGTACACTAAGGTCTGTCCTGGTTGTTGGGCACTAGTGTAGTTTCAGGCAGAATATCCGGAGTTCTCTGGTGCAGCAACATGATGGGGCTTAGCTGTGGCTTCTGGGGCCGTGGGAGCTAGTCAGCCAACGGCTGGGATACTCTACATCTATCTGGTTCTGGACAGACTGAGGTCGGCAGTGGCAGTGTGGGCACTCAGACCAGCCCCCAGTCTCTACAGATTGTTATAGAAGAGGTTAGTAGTTTTAGTAATATTACAATTCTATCATTATTAGAACACTGATTTACACAGTTACAGACAAATAACTGGCCTTGGAGTGTCTTTCATTTTGGAGGAAAAAGAGCTCATCTTTGAGATGCTTAGCCTCATAAAGAGAAGTTTTCAGAAATTGAATTAACTTTAATGGTAGCCAGACTCTAACAGAATATTTTGCTGAAGCCCATTAATAAGGTCCTAAAATCTCCATCTCTTTACTTGGGTTTAAGAAAAGAGATTCAGAAAAAGACTGAAAGAAACGTAATATAAATGTTTAGAACAAGTTGTGCTGATGGCAAATGTAACAACAAAGAGTCAGTTTTTCAATAGTAAATGGTACATCAAGACACTTAAAATTCCAAGTAGCTGCAACAAAACCCACCTTCATTATACATCAGAAAAACGAAGCACTACAGACAATATCAGAAATGCTTTGAATAAAAATTCCAATCTTGGCCCTGGCCGGTTGGCTCAGTGGTAGAGCTTCCGCCTGGCATGCAGAAGTCCTGGGTTCGATTCCCGGCCAGGGCACATAGGAGAGGCGCCCTTCTGCTTCTCCACCCCTCCTCCTCTCCTTCCTCTCTCTCTCTCTCTCTCTCTCTCTCTCTCTCTCTCTCTCTCTTCTCTCTCTCTCTCCTCCCCTCCCACAGCCAAGGCTCCATTGGAGCAAAAGATGGCCCTGGCGCTGCGGATGGCTCCTTGGCCTCTGCTCCAGGCACTAGAGTGGCTCTGGTCGCAACAGAGCAACGCCCTGGATGGGCAGAGCATCGCCCCCTGGTGGGCGTGCCGGGTGGATCCCGGTCGGGCGCATGCGGGAGTCTGTCTGACTGCCTCCCCGTTTCCAGCTTCAGAAAAAAAAAAAGAAAATAAATTCCAATCTTAAGGAAAGCATAAAGCTGCTTTGACAAGTGGAAGAAGAAAAAATAAAAAAAGAATATTAACCAAAATGCAATGATACAAAACTCTAAGGTGTCATGGAGTAAATTCTAAAAGTAAAAGAGACATGTTTCTGGGCAAATATTTGCTAAAGCTGAATGATACTGTTTCTACAGAAGACAACATGGATTGTGGGAACTTAGAATCCCATAAAACAAGTGTATCTGAAAATGGAGTATACATCTAGAAAAAAACAGATTGACATGACGAAATAATGCCCCTCCCCACAGAAATGTTTATGTCCTAATCCCCAGAACCTTATGTGGCAAAAGAGACTTGGTAGATTTGCTTAAGTTAAGAATCTTGAAGGGAGTATCCTGGGTTATTTGGGCGAACCCAATACAATCACAGGGGTCTTTGTAAGAAGTACATAGGAGGTTCAGAGTCAGAAAAGAAAATGATATGATGAAATCAAAGATTGAAATGATGTGGCCACAAGCCAAAGAATGCAGGTAGCCTCTAGAAGCTGTAGAAGACAAGGAATGGATTTTCCCTCAAGCCTCAAGAGCAGGGGTCCCCTGCTACGGCCGACGGGCTGCATGCAGCCCCTGGAGGCCATTTATCCGGCCCCTGTCGCACTTCCGGAAGGGGCACCTCTTTCATTGGTGGTCAGTGAGAGGAGCACATTGACCATCTCATTAGCCAAAAGCAGGCCCATAGTTCCTATTGAAATACTGGTCAGTTTGTTGATTTAAATTTATTTGTTCTTTATTTTAAATATTGTATTTGTTCCCATTTTGTTTTTTTACTTTAAAATAAGATATGTGTAGTGTGCACAGGGATTTGTTCATAGTTTTTTTTATAGTCCAGCCCTCCAACGATCTGAGGAACAGCGAACTGGCCCCCTGTGTAAAAAGTTTGGGGACCCCTGCTCAAGAGGAAACAGCCTTGCTCTCACCTCGATTTTAGACCCGTGAGATTGGTTTCAGAGTTCTGATGTCCAGACTCTAGGATAATAATTTTTTTAAGCCATTAAGCCTTGTGATAATTTGTTATAGAAGCTATAAGAAACTTATTCACTTGTTTAAAAATGCTTAAAGGAAAAGAAAACCAAAATTATATTAAAATAGCTAAAGAAGATTTTAAAAATCAATGACTTAAAGATCATATTAAAAGTTTCCAAATTGAGAAAGTTTTGCTGCAACCAGAAAGCTACAGTTAGAAAGTAAAAATCAGATACTTTAGTGGAAACTTCATGTCCTCCTGAATAAAAAGCATTTTTATGAAGTATTCAATTTAGAGTGAATTTACCACAATAAAAAAAGAAAGAAAAAAGAGGATAATCTTTCCAAAGCAATTGAAAAAATCAGCCATGCATGTGAAAAGCTGGACACATATAAAATAGAAGCCCGAATCTTTCAGAAAAATTGGAAATAATCACTGTCAACTATCAATGTCAGAGTATTTCTCACGAGAGAAAAACTCGTGATAACAGGTGGTGAACACTAATGGTCAAGAGTAACTTTGATGACTTAAAGAGGAAAAAAATGGAAACTTTAGACAAAATTGTTTTACTTAGAATTTAATTAAAACATTTTGAAAAGTATCTTTATGTCCCTGATGTCCTAAATGGTACAATTAAAAGGCTGAGGCCCTAGAACCACCAGGGAATTCTCCGGATGAGCAGATCCAAAGGAAGGAGGGGTATGATGCAGTAACGGGGCAAGGATCCAACGCTCCGTGGCGTGCAGGGAGCGGATGCCACCCACGTGGGATCCGGAACTCAGGAGACAGAGATGGAGCCATAAGACAAAGACAGCTAGTCCCAGTGCTCTCACGGGGCGGATGTTAAGGGCCTTCCTGTGATTTAACCTTCCCATTTAAGTTAGGTGCCTGGTTCCCCACCTCCCTCTCCCATTAGAGGCCGTATGTTATAGGAAAACCCAAGAGGAAATTTCTAAGAATAGGCACCTCCCCAGGAATCTCCTTCTTCAGGGCACTTGACTCCGGGCATCCTCCACTGGTGACAACTGTTTTATACTGAGCACCAAATTCAGTGTTTTCTCCACTCAAACTGAAACAAAAGTGTTTCAGTTTCTGGGTTGATTTCACCTTCCAATATACTTACCTCTGAAAATACAGAACCACACAGTAAGACACTTTATTCTGTCTCTACTGAAGTTGTTTTGATTTTTTTTCCTCTTAGTTGTATTGCTATTAGTTAAGTGATTATACACTGACTGAAATGAAAGTTTAACAAAATTGTCTTAAGAGAATGCTTCATAATTTTAGATGATCTAAAGGCGACTTTTAGAAATAATTGCTTCTTTTTACTCTATAGAGTAAATAGTGTTATTTATAGGTAATATAATTACAATATTTTTGTTTTCAACAAGTCTGCTAAAATAAGCCAGAAATACAGCATTTTGTGTGTTTTTTTATTATTCTTCCTATATAAAGACATAGAATATCTTTCCATTTCACTGTCTTTTTTCAAAGTTTTTAAAAATGCTTTGTCGTTTTCAGTATATAGATCCTTCATTCTTTGTTAAGTTTTCTTTAGGTTTTTTTTTTGTTTGTTTGTTTTTGTTTTTTGCATTTTTCCTAAGCTGGAAACGGGGAGGCAGTCAGACAGACTCCCGCATGCGCCGGACCTGGATCCACCGGCATGCCCACCAGGGGTCGACGCTCCGCCCCTGTGGGGCGTCGCTCTGTTGCATCCAGAGCCATCCCATTGCCTGAGGCAGAGGCCACAGAGCCATCCTCAGTGCTGGGGCCATCTTTGCTCCAGTGGAGCCTCGGCTGCGGGAGGGGAAGAGAGAGACAGAGAGGAGGAGAGGGGGAGGGGTGGAGAAGCAGATGGGCGCTTCTCCTGTGTGCCCTGTCAGGGAATTGAACCTGGGACTCCTGCACGCCAGGCGACACTCTACCACTGAGCCAACCGGCCAGGGCTCTTTAGGTATTTTTTAGCTGTTGTTGCAATTGCAAAATGAATTTTTTTTCAGTTCATTTTCTGAGGTTTCATTGTTGCATTTTTTTTTTTGTCTTCTAAAACAATTTTGAACTTTTTTTATTTTGACATCAGTATCATTTTTAAGTGAATATCTAATAGGTCAAATGGAAATTTCATAATTCTTTGAATTGTGTTTTATAAGTGTGTATTATAGAAATAAAAATCTTATGAAAAAGTTTTCTATTTTACTTGATTCTTAGATAGTATATATAATTACAGTAATTTTGTTTTTGCTATTTAATGAGGCTCCTCTGTTGACTCAGAAACAGCCTTTTTTTTTTTTGTCTCTCTCCTCTCATTTGGCTTCACTGTTCTGTTAAGTGATTATACAACTTCTCAAATGGAAGTGTGACAAAAAGTATAATTCTTGAATAATATTTCATAATTGTCATTTACCTCAAAGTAAATTCCGTGAGTAAATTGTTTTCGTCTACTTCTAGATAGTTTATGGATAGTATTTCCATTGATAGTGTCATAAAGTTCCCTGTAATTTGAACCGTGGTAAAATTTTTACAAGGACACATTCACATTTGGAGACATTGAAAATTCCGAGTTCTTCTGTGTCCATCAAGGGCTGAATTTGTTCTGGTTACAAGACTTTATATCTAAATAAATTGTAGTTCATGCTTTGCATCGTGCTTAGTGTTAACCCCACCGAACATCTCACCGTGAACTGCAAGGCCCTGCATGGGCTGGACTCTCCCAGCCAGCAGACCCCATCTCCTGTTCCTGCGCTCTGGGCAAGCGCTGCTTGCCTTTTGATCACTCTATTCCTTTAGCTTAAAATGCTCTCTTTTTTTGTCTTATTCTTTGTTTACCTCTTACTTCTCCATGTGTTAAATGGGATATAGCTGAAGGAGCTTTCATTTATTTCCCAATTGAAATTAAACCTCCTGTACCTCTATATCTTCACACTCTATCCTTTTCCAATTTTCTTGGCTAACTTCTGACAATGTGCAATTATATAATTATTATGTGATTACTTTTTAACTATGCATATCCACCCACATCTTCATGTAGTCAGACATGAGCTGTATTTTTTTTTTTTCATTTACTATTTCCAGTGTTTTCAGGGCAGGAGTTAGAATGTGCCTAAGGCATTTGGCGGGGAGGGTTCTTTCCTGTGCTAGGCTGGTTTGGCTGCAGTGAAAATGATGCATAACAAACAACCTTCAAATCACAAAGCCTTATGAAGGTCAGGATTTATTTTTCAATTATAGTTCTTCCGATCAGCACTGTTCCCTTGGGCTTGGCTGAACTTGGGTTTCAAGTGTGCTCAATTCAGTCAGGTCTGTTTCTCACTCAAGGGCCTAGGATAAAAGAGTTTCATCAGCATCTTCTTCTCATGGGAGCTGGCCCAAGTCAACAGAGCAAGAAAGCCAACTCTGCCCTTCGTGAAAACCCCAAATGTGGATCACACATTTCCTTAGGGAACTGATAGTAAAATCTTTCTCTCCTTGCTCCACTCCTGTAAAGAAGCTTCCCAGTGCCTGACAGACAATGAAGACTAAATAAGTATTTTATAAGCAAATTTACTTTGACAAATTGTCCTACAGACAGTTTTCACAATGTACACAGTGTTTGTGAGTGCTAATAGTGCTGCGAGCACAGTATATATAGTATACATTTTAATATTAACAATTAATTTATACAAATAAGTACTTAATTCTGCTTTCTTGAAGGAGTGTTTATTTTTTTCTTACGTGTATTGATATTTCTTTGGGTGATTCTCTATTGACCTTTCACAATATTTCTATTGTTTCTTTCTTTTAAATATGTGATACTTTTGCTACATACAAATGAACCTTTTACAAGCTTGCTTTTTTTTTAATTTTTTTTTTATTTTTCTGAAGCTGGAAACAGGGGGTGGGGGGCAGTCAGACAGACTCCCACATGCGCCTCACCGGGATCCACCCAGCATGCCCACCAGGGGGCGATGCTCTGCCCATCTGGGGTGTTGCTCTGTTTCATCCAGAGCCATTCTAGCGCCTGAGGCAGAGGCCATAGAGCCATCCTCAGTGCCCGGGCCAACTTTGCTCCAATAGAGCCTTGGCTGCGGGAGAGAAAGAGAGAGACAGGGAGAAAGGAGAGGGAGAGGGGTGGAGAAGCATATGGGTGCTTCTCCTGTGTGCCCTAGCCGGTAACTGAACCCAGGACTCCTGCACGCCAGGCCGACGCTCTACCACTGAGCCAACCGGCCAGGGTCCAAGCTTGCTTTTTAAAGATTTATTCAAAGCCCTGGCCGGTTGGCTCAGTGGTAGAGAGTCAGCCCAGCATGTGGAAATCCTGGGTTGGATTACCACCGGGGCACACAGGAGAAGTGCCCATCTGCTTCTCCACCCTTCCCTCTCTACTTCCTCTCTGTCTTTCTCTCTTCCCCTCCCACAGCCAAGGCTCCATTGGCCTGGGCGCCTCCCTGCTTCTAACTTTGAAAAAATACAAAAAAAAAAGATTTATTCAACAATTATTTTGACATGCAGGGTTTGTTATTTTTTTATTATTGATTTTTAAAGAAAGGAGGGGAGAGAGAAAGAGACAGAAACATCAATCTGTTCCTGTATGTGCGTGCCCTCAACCTTTGCATATAAGGATGACGTTCTAATGTATTTTTACCTCTTGTCCTTTTCTTTGATGGCATGATTAGCCTTTTTCCTGGCAATTTATGTCTCATACAATGAACATATTATAATTTATTTAACCAGGCCCTTATCGTAGGTTATTTTCATCTCTTCCTTTTTATAGATAATATAGTGATGAAGATCTTTGTGAATCACCAGGATTTCACATACCCTCTTCGGGAAACATGCTAGAAATGGATGGATCAAGTCCAAGGATATTTTTAAAGTTGCACAGTTTGACAATTCTTATCCAGAGACGTTTTCCTGCTTTTCACAACCTTATTTAATAGAGCCTGCATGAGCCACCAAACTTCTTTGACCTAAATAAATATTAACATTAAAAATATTTTGGACTAATGTAGTGGTGACTATGGTACCTCATTTTAATGGCACGGAAGACTATATAGTGGACTTTGAAATCTGATGAGATTCCTTTACAGGAGAAATACTTCAAGTCCATTTGGAAAAAACGTCTGGCTGCGAGAGATAGCTACTTGCTCTGTTGAGAAACTGAAGGAAAAGGTTTGGGAGCCCCAGTGAAGCGGCAGGAAAAAGAAAGGGCCCTTCGTCCTGGGTGAGGGAAGCCCCCGGTTGCTGCAGGCCTCACGCTCCACACCTCTCCACGCGCACCCCAGGTCTGCACCCGCAGCCGGGCAATCCTCCGAGTGCTCGGCAGGTTCCACTCGGGACCAGCCGAGCGCAGCCGCAGGTGGCTGCTGTGCGGTCCAGGTCCCTGAGAGTCGTGGGGCTGCGATCCCCACGCAGGTCCCTGTGAGTTCCCGGACGCTGGGCCCCTGACGAAGGACGGGGCAGAGGGGTTTCAGGTTCTTTTCCCGTTGGACCCGCGGAAAAGAGGTTTTGAGAGCGGCTGAGTCACGCAGCCTCGGGAGCACCTCTGCCCCGCGCCCCGCGTCCTGGATCGCCCACACCCACAGCCCCGCGATCGCCTCCCCGAAGTCCCGGCGCGTCGGCCCCGCGGTGATTCCTCGTCCCAGCCGGGCTGGGCCGGGTAGGCTGCGGCGGCTTCCATCCAGCTCGGGGGCGCCGAGCAGCAGAGAAGGGGCTGCGTCCAGGCGGAGGGCGGCCCGGGGCCCTCCCAGGGCCAGGCAAACCTGCGCCCGGGACGCAACGGCGCGCGCCGCCCTGTGCCACCCGGTGCCGCCCGGTGCCACCCTGTGCCGCCCAGTGCCTCCCGGTGCCACCCTGTGCCTCCCGGTGCCGCCCTGTGCCGCCCCGTGCCACCCTGTGCCGCCCTGTGCCGCCCAGTGCCGCCCTATGCCGCCCTGTGCCGCCCCGTGCCGCCCAGTGCCACCCTGTGCCGCCCTTTGCCGCCCAGTGCCACACTGTGCCGCCCTGTGCCGCTCGGTGCCACCCTGTGCCGCCCTTTGCCGCCCAGTGCCACACTGTGCCGCCCTGTGCCGCTCGGTGCCACCCTGTGTCGCCCTATGCCACCCTGTGCCGCCCTGTGCCGCGCGCGCCGGGGAAGCCGAGGAGGGTGCGGACGGGGGAGCAGGGGGCCTGCAGGGCTCAGACCTTCGTCGCTGCCCGCTCGCCCCCTCGCTCGCCCAGCCTCTCGGAGCCCCGGGCCTGCCAGGGATGCCCCCAGAGGCGAAAGCAGGATCTGGATCTGCGCTTGACAGTCTGTTTTAGGGCAGGACGTGACCGAGATGACAGCCATTACCGGGAGCAATGGAGACCTTTTCCACCAAGGGCCACAGGACTGCGTCTCCAGGAGCCTCACGGTCCCCACCGACCCTGCCGCCGTGGCGCCCCCTCCCTCTCCGATGCTCTGGCGGCTTGGTTACCAATGTCCGTTAGGCTGATATTTATGGAGGGCCACTGTCCCCGTGCGCTGCCCTATTAAATTTTCCCCCTTTAGTAGAGAGAGACTCCAAATGCCCGGTGACTAAGTTAGGAGCAACCTGGCAGCGCCCTGGCAGGAGGCCTCAGGGACCCTTGGTGAGCTGGGCATGGTCACAAAATGGATATTTTAAAACACATTAATGAGTAATAGGAAGTGAAACAATAACGATAGACATCAGAAAGTCACTCTGTAACTTGAGCTACTTCTGTGCTCATTTGGATAATAATTTTCAAATATTATTCGTGAATGTAACGATTATATCCACAGGGTTATGACTACCGACCCAACAGTTAGTCTACATTATTAGCAATTGCTCTATTAATGTCTTAAATCGAGATATTCAACAAAACTACAATTCAAGCCCTGATTTGTAGCGTTTGCCTATCACTGCGTGTAAAGAACCATCACAGCCCATTTTAATGTGAACAACGTGTAGTTATTGAAAACAGACTTGGGAAGAAATTCACAGTTACACATCTTCCCTTATTTCCACCGTAAAGATATAATATAGTCTGACCTGTGGTGGCGCAGTGGATAAAGTAACGACCTGGAACGCTAAGGTCCCGCGTTCAAAATTCTGGGCTCACGGGGTCAAGGCACGTACTGGAAGCAACTACTATGAGTTGATGCATCCCGCTTCTCCCCCCTTTCTCTTTCTCTCTCTCTCTAAAAATCAATAAATAAAATCTTAAAAGGAGATATAATGTAAATAACTTCAAGGATATACATAACAGCAAAATGGGATATGACAACTAGGAAGAGATAAATTTCAATATGTATTACATTTCCAGTAATATTTATTTAATGTAAATGCATGTAATTTAATCATTGGCTCAAAATTTTTAGTAATTTTGGCTCAAAAATTCAGTAATTTTAACAATGGACACTAGTTAGCTGGTGTAAGCTATATCTGGCACAGAATCCTATCCCCAAGGAGAGAGATTTCATGGTTTATATTTCTACCTGTATCTATATTTATTGGTACTCAAATACAAAAATAAAATAAAGTACAAAATTATACTGATATATATATATAAATATATGTGCTTTTATATATGTATATATAGTATGTATATATGTATACACACATATACTTACATATTGAATATATACTTATAATTAATAATCTTTATCCAGACACTGGCTGCTCTGTGCTGAGAAATGTATATCATTTAGAATCATTATCATCTAGTGCAAGTATCCACAAATTTCAGCCAACGGGCCAAAACTAGCTTGCCACTTGTTTTTGTACTTCCAGAGAAGTATGTATGTATGACTATGACACACTTAAAGACATTATCCTTTTCACAAGAACAATTGTTTAAAGAGTTGAGAGCGGCATCAATAATTAAAGAACAAGGTAAATGGTTTCCACTGTTCTTCTATGAATCAACAAAGACTACTAATAATGCTTTTACTTCTGTGAGGAATCAAAGCAGAGTTCTAAGTGACTGAAGAATCATTCTCTGTGAACAGTCTGCTGGAACAACTATAAGAGAATATTTTTAAGAAGTTAAAAAAAAATACAAATTCAGTAAAAACCTGAAGTGGAACCTGCTAAGATGTATCTCAAACAGATGGGGGAAATATGCGTGGAACAGAAAGGTCAAATTTTAATAAATTTACGAAGCTTGGGAAAATATAAGGTGTTTCAGCCTATACTTATTAATTTTGTTATTCATCAGCAAGAACTTGCCACCAGATATTTGAGTCTATTATGCTATTAAACCGGGAGTGTCATTGTGAATTTATTTCAAATTTGTGAATAGTTCTGTGATATTTTTTTTGGTCAGAAATAGAAGCTGAATGTCCTGACTTGTCCTACCACATGACAATATGATGGGTTCGCGTTTGTATTGTTTCATTGCAATTTTTCAGCGTCAGGATGAGACTGAAATGTTTTCTGAAAGAGAAGAGCTGCCCTTGGTTCATACTAAAGACTACGGGATAGCTTTGGAAATTAGCTTTGAAAATGTTTCCTAATAAATCCAACCTACAATTACAAGACAAAATGGTGCTTGTACGTGAAACCGATACTATAATAAGTCGTTTAGTCAACTAATGTTGTATGAATCATTAGTAATATCAAGTCGTTCTATTCATTTTCAGTGTTCCCAAATGTTAAAACAAGAAAATCTCCATTCCACAGATATTTGGAGCAGGTATATTTTCTAAAATCAAACTGTAGCTACGTCAGCACTTTTCACGTCTTAATAAAAATAACAAAGGATCACTGGCCAGATAACCGCATTGATTAAAATATCATCCTTATACACAAAGGTTGTGGGATGGCTCCCCAGTTAGGGCACATTACAGGAACAGGTTGATGTTCCTCTCTCTCTCTTTCTCTCTCCATCTCTTGCTTCCTCCCTTTCTTTTTCTCCTCCCTCCCTCCTTTCTCTTTAAAATCAATGAATAAATTTTAAAAAAAATTTAAGGGGTGATTAGCATAATCAACTGTTGAGAAATTAGTAGCAAGGGAAATTTCCTTATTTCAAAATCCACTTAACTTCCAGTTGAGAAACCATCACATAAACTTTCAATTAGAGATGATGAGTTTTCAATGCAATGACATAATAAAAGACAAATATCAAGGAAAGAATCTCACATAATTCTGCCCTTTAAGACTTAATATATGCAGTTAAAGTCACATGTTAGTGGATTTATATCAGTATCTGGAAATACCTCTACAGGTGACAAGCCATTTTAAAGAATGAAATCTGTAAAATATCATTTCAGATCATCATTAGCAGATGAGCATTTGCAACCAACTTTTATGATGTGGAAAACTAACTTTGAACCTCAATGAAATGAAATGTTCTTAAAAGAACTTCATAATTGTACTAGATTATTACTACTCTATTTTGAATGTAATATGTAAGAACTAGTAAAAAAAAATTTTCTCTTGTTACAAAAGTGCTTTAATCATAGCCTCAATTTTACCTCTTGACCAGAAAAATTTTAAATATTTATTTTCTGGTCCCTGACATAAAAAGTTTGCTGACCCCAGATCTAATTAAAAACAAAAATTAGTGAGCATATAGTGACTCTTTAGAATTATCCATGAAGGCACACTGTTTACTTAATTGCTGCAAGTAATCATGAGTAAAATGTTTCATGAATTCTGTTAACACCAACTAGAGTAGTAATAGATAATATAGATTTTTCAATCAAAAATTTTATGTATTTGGCATTAGATATATGGTCATTTTCAATAAAATGAAATTAAGCAATGCTTTTTTAAATAAAATATTAACTGATATAGAATTTATTATTATTTAAATATATACAGTATGCTACTGTGCCATGTAGAAAGGCCCTGTAAAAGTGATTTTTATCTTTTTAGTTCACTATCTTTCCATTAAAATTTATTATACATTTCTATACATCAGTAGACTGTGCACCAAAATGCATATCAATACAAATTACTGCATTGCGACAAGTTGCTTTTCTGTTCCTGTAAAACTGTCTTAAAGATACAGTCTTATTAAAAAAAAAAAAAAAAAAGCTGCTTTGGATAGGTAACACCTGCCCAGGAGAAAATTATTCATGTTTTCTAATGGAAAAGTATCTTTTTTTTTTTTTTTTTTGCATTCAAAAGCTATTGATATTAAAGAGTTTAATAAGATGATTTAGTTATCTGATTGCTGTTTTAGTAAACCAATCTATATATCCTGGGGATTAGCATATATATGTTACAAGTGATATTTTCTTTTGCAATTATTTACTTTATTGTACTCAAGAGAGTAGAATTTTTAAATACCTGCAGCACTTTGATGCCTTTGTCTCCATTTGATGTGGAGGTTATCATCTGGCCAAATTTTCTAAAACAAATTCTGAATTTCAATATTGCAATGTATGTGTTTTCTTATAGAGCTTACTGAACGTAGAACGTAGACATAAAGTCTCTTATCACATGAAATGCATCATGGACTGAAAATTCCTTAAATGTAAGTCTTTGGTAACAGAAATTAATTACTTCTCTACTTTGTCAATTCCACACTAAAAAGTTACAGTTCTTTTCCTTATGAGTAGGTATACTGATATGCATATTTTAAGTGTTTAAACTTTAAAAATCAACTTTAAATGTCAAGTTATTTGCATAATACTATAACGCAGAGAATGCTGTAAGACAAGCAAGAAACTCAAGAAGTCAACTGCCTTTATATTTATTAATTTATTAAGCATATATTTACTAAATATTTACCAATGTCCCGCCTGGCTAATGCAGTCAAATAATAATGATTGAACAATCTCATTGTATTCAATAATGTATGGATTTTTAAGTTTTGTAAAATGAAACCAAATGAGTTCTCATTCTTTTAATGAGTGATTTAAGGGACCAGAGGAAAACAGGCCAGAGGGAAAGGGGATGATAGGATGGGATAAACGAAGGGAAGGGGGGAGGGCACTATGGGGAAGGGGGGAAGGGGGATGTTGAGGGGAATACAGGGAAGGAGGGATGCATTGGGGCGACACTAGAATCTATATAAACACAATAAATTAAAATCGATAAAAAAGATTTAAATATATTTAAAACATTTTAATATTATTTTATTGATTTCCCCTAATACAGAATAACTATGCTATAAAAAATGACATTGTTTATCTTTCTTCCATGAGTTTTACCTCTAGTCATCTTTCAAAATGAACACAATAAAGTCAAATTTTATTCTAAAGAATAATTCTTTGAACTGGGCTTTGCTTTAGCTTTGATTGTGCACCCTTTTCTTATTTCAAGAAGATGAATATATTTAATATACTTTAAATTGCATCATATTTTATGAGCTCTCAAGAGGTCCGTTGTTATATGAACCAAACATTATTGCATAATTATTGCTTCTGATATCTCTAAAATGATGATAACTAATTAAATGTACATAAAGTACATTTATCAGTGAAAATTTTTCAGTGACTCAATTTCTATTTCCCCTTGAAAGTGCTTGTATCTTCTGCAAAAGAACTTTTAAAAAGGAGCAAGCATCACAGCAATTGAGAACATGTTATAACATTAAAATTTCATAGTGCAATTGGAGTACACAGTTAACTAGAAAAATGCCAACATCTTTCCATTCTCCAAGTAAGTGTGAATCTTGGTTTCACTAACCAGATAAAGCATGAGGCTCCATGCAAGATGTTAGTCTATCTTTGTATGTACATCTTATATATCATAAAAATTTATTTTTAAAAACAATTTAGAACAGTGTGAGAAAGAAACCCATTTAAAAAATAAATAAAAATTTACCAGTCTTTTCCTCACTGGAGCCAAAACTATACAACAAATTCTGCTGAATTCTAGTTCACTAGATTTTCAAGGACGTAATTTTAAGATGAATCAGAAATCTAGGCACTTGGCCCCTCTACCAAGGAAAAAATTCTCAATATGTTATCCCCAAACTATGATCTGAACTGAAGTTTTCACCAGCTTGTGATTAGTTATATTCCACTTGGAAAACAAAAACAAATAAATAAGCAAAGACAAAGAGGAAACATACATGATTTACATGGTCTGAGAATGAGAAAAATTTACTTATCTTACTCTATCTTATCAAAGATTTTCCCTACTTAGAATTTTGTATTAATATGCTATTTCTCTTTAGGAAAAATAGTGATTTTTTTTTAGGAATAAAAGTGATAGCAATAGATTTATTTAAAATACTTATTTTGGTTAAATTAGTTCTTTATAATAACATCTTCCTTATTTATTTTTTATTATTAGTTTTTGCTTTTCTACTTATTCATCTAACAAAGGTCCAAGAACTATCATTGCGTGGGAGGCAAATACATTATTTCTCTCAAATCTTTTAACAAAAAGTTCCAAGCAGGATGCATCTTGCATTCTTTCCTCATCAAAAATGAGTTTACCATCCAAAGCACACTGGGATACCATTGCCATAGATGATGACATTGTGATGTTTCTGTAGCTTTGTGGTATTTGAAAGGTACTCTTAATTAGTTTATCTTCAAAATATTTTTTCAGTGAAGGATGGAGCAATAACTTTCTGTAAATTCTACTATAGAATAATTTTTGCAGTAATCTCATGCAAAACAAAACACGTTATAGTATTTTTTGTGTTTACAAGTACAAGAACCTCTGAGTTCCTAGTTAAAATGTTTGGATGATTCCAATTGTTAAAATTGGACTCATTTTCAATATAAATTTTTTATAATTTTATATAAGCCAGTGCTTATTGCAAAAGTTTTATAGGATATTGATGTCAATAACTTAAAATAATTCCCTGTTGTTACCAGACAATTGCCCACAAATAAGTCATTCTGGGAAAACAAAGCAAACAGAATAAAAACAGAAATACCTTAAACATAGCAATAGCTTTAGTAGCTTTCAAATTTTCTTTTTATTTTTTCATAAGAGGTTAAGGAAGTCCCTTCCATTGTATTATTTAAATTACATTTCTATATTTTTTTCTGTATGTTTTTCTCTCCACTTGAAGGAAATGGCAAGAAAATCCAGGTCTGGCTATTATTGAAAGAATTAGTCATACTGTCTTAAACTGAGTTAGGAACTACTTAAGAATCCTTGCAGGATAGAAACAATATTAGGGTGTTTGTTGAATCAATAAACTGTTAAAAGCTAATAAAACATTTTTTATAAGAAATTCAAAAATACTATATACCTTCAAGCAATCAAAACATATATGCTAACATTTTTTTTCTTTTTCTTTTTTTTTTATTTGAGCAGGATTATATCTTCTCCCTCCCATGGTAATCAACCCTAGGAGTTCCAGAGATGCCAGAATTTGCCCAACAACCATATTGGAATAGCACTGAACACTTTACACCCCACTCAGAGAGGTCCTTCAGCATTCTGTGAAAGATTGCAACTATCCATAATGATCAAGGAAAGTTCTATCCAAATAATCTGGATATTTTTGGCATCCTGGTACAAAGGTAGGCTTGGATCTTTACACCCTCTCTCTCCTCGGTGTCTGCCATCAATAGGCAAGTTCAAAACAAACAACCAACCAAACAAAAACTTTTACAAATTCTATGCATCAAGGGAAAAGAGAAAAAAGAAAAGATCAGTAATAGAGTGTGCTGCTTATTACCAAATGGCCTAACTTCACATAAGAAAGTGCAGGATATCAGAGAATAGTCACCAATACTTTTGGAATAATTTCCTAGGCTGAAGATGGAACCACTCCTGCCCGGGTGCCACGTCAGCAGACCAAAACTTAGGTGACTTTTGTGTCACTGAATAGTCTTCTTGGCAATGCATAAAGTATACGCAGTCAGCCAGTCCCCAAACAACAAGCCCCTCTGGACTCTGTATTTATTTTCTTGTTTCTTCTCACTCCAAACAAGCTTGATTGTGTGGCCTCAACCAATCAGATATTTTGTACATTTTTATTGGTTTTTTATCCTATTAAGGCTCTCTGTCTTCTGCCCCATTTTGTAGTTCTCAAAATGAAGACTGTCCACTTCATGAAGCTTTAAATATTTTGTTTGTAGCACCGAAATTGCCTTCTTTAATAATTTTTAACGGGACCCAATTAGAGGGGTAAAAGGAAAAAGTATAGATTGTTTTTCTATGCAGTGTGCTTCTAGAACCTGCAGTAACAGTTTTATCTATGGACCTGTTAGAAATGCAGGATTTCAGGCCCCACATCAAATATGTTGAATCACAGTCTGCCATTTAACAAGATACCATCAATACTATGGAACAAACCTTTGTCTTTCCAAAACTCGTAGGTTGAAATCCAACCCTCAGTGAGATAGTATCAGGAAATAGGGCCTTTGGGAGATGTTTAGGTCATGAGAATGGAGCTTCATGAATGGAACTAATATTCTTATAAAAGAGTCTCCAGAGATCTCCCTGTCATTATCTGCAAATGACATGGTGCTGTATATAGAGAACCATAGATTCCACCAGAAAACTACTAGAACTGGTAAATAAATTCAGTAAAGTAACAGGATACAAAAAAAAATCGGTTGCATTTTTTGTTGTTTTTTAAATTTTTTTGTTTTTTTATTTTTATTTTATTTTATTTTTATTAATTTTTATACACTAAAAATGGAACTATCAGGAAAGGATACTAAGAAAACACTCCCATTCACAATGGCTTCAAAAAGAATAAAATACTTGAAAATAAATTTAAGTCAGGATGTAAAAGACAAATCATCAGAGAATTTTAAGACACTGAAGAAGAAATTAAAGAAAATACAAATATGTAAAAGCATGTACCATATTCATAGATAGGAAGAATCACCATCATAAAAATGTCCATAATACCCAGGAATCTACAGATTCAATGTAATTCCTATCAAGATACCAATGGCATATCTCACAGACTAGAAAGAAAGTCTAAAAATTTATGTGGAACCTCAAAGGACCTTCGTCTAGCCACAGAAATCTTGAGAAGAAAGAACAAAGTTGGAGGAATTACGGTACCTGATATAAACTATACTACAAGGCCATAGTAATTCAAACAGCATGGTACTAGCATAAAAATAGACATATAGCCTGACCAGGCAGTGGCACAGTGGATAGAGTGTTGGACTGGGACACAGAGGACCCAGGTTTGAAACCCCGAGGTCATCAGCTTGAGTGCAGGCTCATCTGGTTCAAGCAAGGCTCACTAGCTTGAGTCCAAGATCACTGGCTTGAGCAAGGAGTCACTCTGACTGCTGTAGCCCCCCATTCAAGGCACATATGAGAAAGCAATCAATGAAAACTAAGGTGCCACAACAAAGAATTGATGCTTCCCATCTCTGTCCCTTCCTGTCTGTCTGTCTCTATATGTCCCTCTCTCTGTCTCTGTCACACACACACACACACACACACACACACACACATAGATATATAAATCAATGAAACAGAATAGAAAGCTAAAAAATAAACACGTCTTTATAGTCAATTAATATTAGACAAAGAAGGCAAAAACATACAATGGGGTAAAGATAGTCTATTTAATATACGATATTAGGAAAACTGGACAAATATATTGAAAAAAATAAAACTAAACTCCTTACACCATACACCAAAATAAACTCAATATGAATTAAAGACTTAAGTGCTAGACTTAAAATCATAAAAATCCTAGAAGAAAACAGGCAATAAAATCTCAAACATTTCTCTTACAATATTTTTTTTCTGATATATTAGCTCTGGCAGAGGAAACAAAAGAAAAATATAAGCAAATAGACTGTATTAAACTGAAAGTGTTTGCACAGCAAAGAAAACCATCAACATCAACAAAATGAAAAGACAATTCACTGAATGGGAGAACATATTTGCTAACACATCTTATAAGGAATTGATATAAAAAATTCATAAGAAACTTATAAAACTCAACATTAAAAAAAACAAGCAATCTAAGACATGGGTAAAGGACATGCATAGATACTTTTCCAAAGAAGACATACAGATGACCAAAAAGGCACATGAAAACATGTTCAATGTCACTAATCTTCAGAGAACTACAAATCAAACCATAATACAAATTAAAAGTGATTAAGCAAAGAAAAAATATCTCATGGACACCGACCACAGCGTGGTGGTTACTGAAGGGAAAGGGGGTAATGGGAGGTGGAAGAGAGGAAGGGGGCAGAAACGGTGGTGGAAGGAGATTTGACTTGAGGTGGTGAATGCAGGGTGCAGTGTACAGATGATGTATTGTGGAATAGTAAACTTAAAACCTATGTAGCCTGACCTGTGGTGGCGCAGTGGATAAAGCGTCAACCTGGAAATGCTGAGGTCGCTGATTCGAAACCCTGGGCTTGCCTGGTCAAGGCAAATATGGGAGTTGATGCTTCCTGCTCCTTCCCCCCTTCTCTCTCTATCTCTCTCCTCTCTCTCTCTCTCTCCCTCTCTCTCTCCTTTCTAAAATGAATAAATAAAATAAAATTTAAAAAAATCCTATGTAATTTTATTAACCAGTGTCACCCCAATAAATTCAATTTTTCAATAAAAGAGACTATGAAAAAAAACGGGCAAAATAGTAATTTAGTGTATACTGTGTGAATATAGAATAAATCAATGATGCCTTAAGACAGGGGTCGGGAACCTTTTTGGCTGACAGAGCCATGAACGCCACATATTTTAAAATGTAATTTCATGAGAGCCATACAACAACCCGTGTATTTTACGCATTATCCAATAAAAATCTGGTGTTGTCCTGGAGGACAGCTGTGATTGGCTCCAGCCACCCGCAGCCATGAACAGGAGTGGTAGGAAATGAATGGATTGTAATACATGAGAATGTTTTATATTTTAACATTATTATTTTGTTTATTAAAGATTTGTCTGCAAGCCAGATGCAGCCCTCAAAAGAGCCACATCTGGCCCACGAGCCACAGGTTCCTGATCCCTGCCTTAAGATATTAATGAGAAGTATTTTGTAAAACTACTTGGAAGAAAAAGGCTTTCAGCAAAATCTTAGTAATTGAGGTATATGCACAAATTTGTGTCATAATTTGTTATAGATAACTGATTTAAACGAAGAAAGTATAACTAAGAAAAGCATTTTCTTTAATTTTTTTTTAATTATCGCTTAAAGTCACGATTGTATTTCTTCAGGATTCTCTATTGGTACAAGTACATTCAGAGAATGTAATTACCATTAACTGGGTTAAACTACAAATCTGACTTGTGTAGAAGTTCTCTGCAGAGACACCGTGAGATTACTTATGCAAATTAAGAAAAGGATACATACACATCATCATTCTATTCAATGTCTAGACACTCTCAATTAAAAGAAGAAGAAAAAACAACTACATCCTAATATCCACAAATTGTTTTATAGGTTGCCAGTGTTAATATTAATTCAAACTGAATTAACTGTTTTTTTAATTTTATTTGGAAATTAATTAGGTAACTATGGAAAAAGAAAAAAATAGTTCACTTATTGATACTTTATTAAATATTTTGTATTATCATCTCACATAACATTTACAGAAATTCTTTGGGTTAACTACTATTTTTATCTCTATTTTACAAGTCAGAAAATAAAGCACTAAAAGGTATTAGTAAACTTAGTTCCCGTACTTCAATATGGTAGAACAAGTTAATTCAAATGAAACAAGATATTATGAATAAAAATGACTTTCACATATAAATATGCTCAGTTAATTATTGTGGATGCGACATTGTGATTATTCCTTTGTCTTTTATCAACATGAATTTTTCCATAAAAATTCTTGTTTGTCCAGAAAGCATAACAAAGGAAGGTACTTTCAAATAGATTTATTTACTTTAACCTTGTTCTGTACCTACTATGATTGATTTGATATTGTCCTTATCTAAACAGAAATGATGGACAGAAATGTTGTGAATTGCACAGTTAAATAAAATGAACACAAAGAAGGCCACCAAGAGGAATCTGCTGGTCACTGGTTATTATTCTAAAATAGTTTTCAAAACAATAATGAAAGCAGAGTCTGTGTTGCACAAATTCAGCAGAAGGAGGCACAAAATAGACAACACTTTTCAAGAAACATAACAGTGATAGAAAGACGGGAGTCATAAATTAGTTTCTTTTTAAAAAATTAGATATAGAGATTTTAACATTAAAAAAATAGATAATGCAAAAGGATGTTTTGAAAATACTGGGCATGGGGGAAAGAGAGAGAAATAAAAGAGCATGATAGATGAAGAACTAATAAAATTGAAGAACATAAGCATAGAATGTTTTAGGCTTGGCAAGCAGAAAAGATATTTAGATTGACCCTGGAATTTAAAAGGAAGAAAAAAAAGTAATAGTGGGATAAAATATCAGAATCATTGTCTTTTGGAGATTAATTTTCAGCAAATGTTGTAGATAGTACAGATTATAATCTATGCAGAACCCTCAAAACTTATTACAAAAGCAAACACCCAATTTAAAAATGGACAAAAGATTTAAACAGATACTTTACCAAAGGGAAGATAAGGGTGGGTAATAAATCCATGAAAAAATGTAAAGAAGGTTTAATATCGTTAGCTATGAGAGAAAGGCAAATTGAAAGCATGAGGAGACACCACGATGACTATTAAAAAACAGGTTTCAAGGTCAGTCTTATGAAAGAACATATAACAAAGTGAGAGCCAAGCTGCTTTGTATTTATATAATAAAATAATTGGAATTATGAAGTTGTCATCTGGCTATGTATGTAAGCACTGGGGGACTTGAAAAAGAGCTGAGAAAGAAGGACTTGCAAACACCACCCCAGCACCACGGGTGCTGTTACTTCCAAATTTTTAATAAAAATTCTGTTTTATATGAAAGTTTCGTGTTAGAATTCCTTCAGCGATTACGGGAGAGGAGCCCTTTGTCTATTTACAGTAGCTGCTGAAGCCATGTGCCAAAAGAATAGCAGCCGAAGGAAATGAGATGGTGAAAGAGAATTGAGAATCCAAGCAGTAAAGAAGGCGTGGAAAACAAACACTCCTCCCACAAGGAGTCATCCACAGCACTGCGATGGGTGCTGCACCGCCCATGGCTAATGGAAGAAAAGCTGGAGGGCTTGGAGGTGTTCTGTCTACACATAAATACCTAGGAAATAATACTGAGGCTCCCTCTGAATTAAGCGGATGATATTCATTACTTTGGAACATCACAAACATCATTTCCATCATTTAAATTATTTGATATCTAAACTCCTTTATATAGAAGACATTTTTTTATGAAGGCAAAAATATTCTATTGCGATGAAGTATTAGTAAATTTGAGTCTAGCGATCATATTATTTTATTTTCCACACTCATCCTTTGATTGTAATGTTTTTAGCTCTCCACTGGGCATCTGGTAAGATATTGAGGATAATGCTGTTCCATGTAACATTGTGACCTAACCATCTAGTGTCCCTGGGTGGCTTCTGACCTCCCAAGCAAAAGGTCTTCTCCAAACCAGTTCTAGTCCCACACTTACTGTGAGCTTTTATGTCATTCTCACACTGTCCACTGCAGCATCTCAATCAAAGTGCACTAAGGAAAAAGAAGGTGTCATCTGTAGGCAGAGAAAAGATAACAGAAAAGTATGCTGGGTTCTGAAAAGTTTTGTGACAATTGAGGAACACAACCCTTAGTTTTACTGCAGATTTGAGAGAAAAGGGTAATAATATGTAGCACCCTGTTTTGATTATTATCCTGGAAAGAATATGACTTTTACAACCCATGTTGGCTCTTACTTCACTTTTTTCTATTTTTTTTCTATTTTTTTTCATGCTGTATATTATATTCTATCTTCACCCCCTATTTATTTTTGTCAGGTAAACTATCCTTGCTCTCTTATAGAATAGTCTAGTTAGAGATTAGTGAGTAATCTCTATCTTACTATTTATAATCTATATTACTTTCCTACAGCTGTCATAAGAAGACACTGCAGACTAGATGACTTAAACAACAAAAATTAATTTCCTCAGTTTTGAAGGTCAGATGATCAAGGTGCCATCGGAATTGGTTTCTGGTGAGAGCTCTTTCCTTGGCCCTTTCTCTCGATGTCCTCACATGGTTTCTTCTCTGTGTCCTTGCGGGAAGAAAGTATGAGCTTTTTTGTTTGTTTTTGTTTTTGCAAGAGACAAAGAGACAGCGACAGACAGGAAGGGAGAGAGATGAGAAACATCAATTTACACCTTAGTTGTGGTACCTTAGCTGTTCACTGATTGCTTTCTCATATGTGCTTTGACTGAGGGACTCCAGCTGAGCCAGTGACCCCTTGCTCAAGCCAGTGACCTTGGGCTCAAGCCAGTGACCATGGCCTCTTCTTCTTCTGTTAAGGACACCAGTCATATGGGATCAGAGCTCCATTCTTATCACCTCATTTATTAATTACCTCCCTAAAGACCTTGTTCAAATATCATCTGATTGGAGCGGGGGGGGGGGGGCAGGGATAAGGCTTCAACATACGAATTTTAAGAGGACATATTCTGTCTATAAAACTTGCTTTCGTTAAAACCGAATTTTTTTCCTAGAAACTTTATTTCCTGTCAACTTTATTTTCATCTTTCTGTATGACCACTTGGCGGTGGTTCCTGCCCTCTCAGGGACCTGACCAATGGACAGGCTGCAGTTCAGTATTCAGTGGCTGGCAGAGCGCCCAGGCTTCGGTATTTCTTATTGTGTTCATTGGGGTGACACTGGTGAATAAAATCACATAGGTTTTAGGTGTACAATTCTGTAGTACATTATCTCTCTAGTGTATGATGTGCTGAAGTCTAGTCTCTTTCCATGACCGTTTTTACCCTCTTTACCTTTTTTACCTTCCATACCCCCTTCCCTTTTTGTAATCCCCATTCTGTTTTCTGGGTAGTGAGCTTTTTCTTCTTTGCTTCCTTCCTGTGCTGTCCAATCTTCTCAGTTCATCTGGAGAAGTGAGGATCAGGTGTGACCTCCCGCAGTTGGCCGCGGCTCCCAGCTGGTGCCGCACGTGCCTGCAACTTCCTGGGCCGGCATCCTCAACAGACCCACAAAGTGATCTCCCTTTTCGTTGTATGGGGTGGTGGTGTCCAAATAGTGCAAAGGAGGGTCTGTGTTATACAAAGCAATGCCAAGCAGGTTAACAGAAGACAATTCCGTGAGACCGGGGGCCATCTCTGGGATCCATAACCGGAAGTAGTCACACCTCCCAGGAGGCTGCCTCGATCTGGTTGGTGAAGGTTCTGGAAGTGAAACGACCAGCAATCACAGTGGCTCCAGTGGCCACAGCAACCTTCAGGACAGCCCATGAGCCAGTATTCCTGGAGGATGTGACATTGACATCAGCCTGGTTTGGAATAGCAACAGTGGCACAAGCTGCCCGCAGAAGCTTCTCTTCAGATTGATGATGTAGATGCCAATGTTTTCCTTTAGTAGATGTACTGTTCCATTTGGAAGTTGTAAAGCCAGGAGCCGCCATCATGGCCATTCACATGCAGGTTCGCATTGGATTCGGACAGTCGGTAAAGAAACAACAGAGCCAAAAACTGATGGGCTGTCATCTTTAATTCTAGTTTGCACCCAGCGGGCAAGTAAAAACACACACTGGGTTCCAAAAACCCACTCACATTCAGTGCTCACAAAGCTACTGACTTATCCGAGTTTCCTAGAATCAAAGGTTCCTAGCTCACCAGACTTATTCACCTCTGTTCCCCATCTTCTTCCTTCGCCAGCATCAAACTGCACAAACTGGCCTCTCACTCAATACTCCACCATCTTGGCTGCTTCTCCTGGCCACATGGCCTCTTTCTGCTCTCCTCTCTGCTCTCTCTGCTCTCTCATGCTCATCATCCCAGGAACCAAGAGAGCAAGCTCTCGTTCTGCCCCTATTTTATAGTGTAGAAATCTAAACTTTTAATCCAATATACAAAACAGGGAAGTCTCTAATACAAAGTCACTTCTCTGAGGCATGATTGGATTGTACCACCCTACATCAAAAAGGGTGGGAAAGGCTTAATCCCAAAACCAAGCCCCAGGCTACAAGGATTCTGCCTGCCTTTAGCCCACCCCAACACACATTAATATCACCTGGGCATGGCCTCCTCATGGGCAGTGTCATCTTTAACAAGGTGAGCATAATACATTTTATCTGCCCAACAGAAGTCATGGTTGGTGCCACTAGGTGGGATCCTGCTGCAAGGAGTTTGAAGAAATCCTGTTCTTTCATTTGCTGGGCATCAGAGGCTCCAAACATTGTGAACGTTTTCTTTAAGTTATGACAGGAAGCCAGACAGTAACAAATGGGCCCTAATTGGTTAGTGAGAAAGGCTCCTTTTTCTTTTTCACATATTTCTTTCCATGATTTTAGGGAGAACTTTGCAACAAGGCAGAAATATATCTTCTAAAGAATTTACATGTCCTTTAATATGACACTCTTTTACTGAAAATGTCTCTCTGCATCCTTTGTTTAGTATAACTATGTCCTGAGTGTTGGGCAGATAAAATGTATTATGCTCACTTTGTTGAGGATGGCGGTGCCCACGTGAGGCCGTCGCCCAGGTGATATTAATGTGTGTTGAGAATCCTTGTAGCCTGGGGCTTGGTTTTGGGATTAAGCCTTTCCCACCCTTTTTGATGTGGGGTGGTACAATCCTATCATGCCTCAGAGAAGTGACTTTGTATTAGAGACTTCCCTGTTTTGTATATTGGATTAAGAGTTTGGATTTCTACACTATAAAATGGGGGCAGAATGAGAGCTTGTGCTCTTGGTTCCTGAGATTAGCATGAGAGAGCAGAGGAGAGCAGAGAAAGGCCACGTGGAGGAGGCCAGAAGAAGCAGCCAAGATGGCGGAGTGCTGAGTGAGATGCCAGTTTGTGTAGAGTTTGTATCTGGGATAAGGAAGGAGATGGGGAACAGAGGTGAATAAGGCTGGTGAGCTAGAAACCTTTGATTCTAGGAAACTCGGATAAATCAGTAGCTTTGTGAGCACTGAATGTGATTGGGTTTTGGAACCCAGAGTGTATGTTTTTACTTGCCCGTCGGGTGCAAGCTAGGATTAAAGACTATGGCCCACAAGTTTGTGGCTCCGTTGTTTCTTTACCGACTGTCTGAATCCAATGCGAACCTGCATGGGCCGGGCTGCTCTGATGGTGGCCCTGGCCATGGCTCCTGGCTTTACACTGAGGGACCCTTGAATCTTCACCCACTGATTTAGGAAATTGGTTGTTCTTGGAATCAAATTTATCTCTCTTGAGTTCCTGAATTGAATCGTGTTATTCCTTCATGTCTCTGATTTAAAATAAATAATATGTATTGACAATCCTAAAAAAAAACAACACACACACACACTTTCATATGGGGTAGAAATGAAATGCTCAGTAAGTTTCACTAGTCATGAAACAAAATCCAGTGTCAAGGCACCTTCACTAAAAAGATGATGCGGACATGGGTAGTTTCAGTGTTTAAAACTTTTCTTGATGCATGAAATCAGCTAGCCCTCTGAGCTGTGGATTTCAGAAGTCAGACTACAACAGGAGCAGGAAAAGAGAGGAGGGAAAGAAGGAACAAGAAAAAGAGAAGAAGAGAAGAAGGAGAAGAAACTATTTTGAAAATGAGAAATATTTATAGTAGGATGAAAAATATGTCCTTAATGTATTATTTTTAAAGGTAATAAAAAACAATAATATGGGAAAAGAAATGTACATCACATCATATTTCCCTCCTATGAAGAGTAATATGAGAAAGGGTCTGTTTTAGTAATGTGATTTGAGTGTTTCAGCAGCTCAATTAAAAATGAGATATTCATGCTGTTACAGAAAGGGGAAATAGATATTTATAGGCAAAAAAAAAAGCAAGACAGAAAAGAATGGAAAAGAAAGAAATCTCAATGTATGGGTTAACTAATTAGTTGAAAATACTGTAACAGCTCATTGGGCAATTTTGTAATCAGATGAGCCCAAGGGATGAATATGATCAAGTTTATAACAGTTCATTTTCTTCAAATGCAGCTGTATACAATGCCCCAGGAGATTCCAGAAGCAAGGAAACCACAGCGTCTCTTTTGATTAATAACATATTCAATCCTTAAAATCCATGGAAAGAACTAAATGTCATTATGCCTTGAAGGGTTCCATAGATGCCACGGAGCCCCTTCTGGAGACAGAGTCAAGTAGCTGCAAACCTGTGAATGGCCATCTTAATGGTATTGCCTTCTTAAAGAGGGTCTTTTAAAAGTTTTTCATTTTTTTTCTCTGTATCTAAGTTCGTAGGGTTAAACTATGTTGTGATTGCCATAATTGTTCTTTCTCCCCCAGTGATTTTATAGCCAACAAGGGAACATTAGCACCCACTGATCCCTTGTGGAAAATAATCTATTTAAAGATAGTTGCTTCAATGGAATCTTTTTTTTTTTTTTTTTTTTAATGCTTCGCTCCATTGTTTCATTATGGAGAAATCTGCGCCAAGACAGAACTGGAGCTTCCAAAGAATTCGCTTGTATCTCTATTTATTCTTCCCTATAATTCATAAGCCTCTGTTGATAGCAGCCCAGATGGGTTCTAGGGACACAATTATGACTAAAAACATGTTGAGAATTCAGAAAGCTATAAGATGTCTGCAAATATCAAAGACTCTTATTAAAGGCCTAACCCAAAACTCATTACATGAGTCCTTTTAGGGTTGTCTATCTCTCAGTAATTACTGGGTCTTTAAATACATATATTTAGCCAATCCTTTTTGTAACACATATACTCAGATTCAGCTGTTTTAACATTTTTGATATATTTGGGTTAGACCCAGAAACATCTGACATTATCTAACTATCTCTTTCCCTCCCATTGAAGGATAATTTCATGAAAAGAATGTAATAAACAAATGAAGTGGGTAGTATGATTTTGCTCAGTTGTGTCTGGTAGATACAGAAAATTCAAATTTCCTTCTCTCCATTCTTTCTTTCTTAAGGCAAATATTTATATATGTCTCTTGGGGAGGGGCATGAAACCTATGGTAACTACAATAAAGTAATTTTTCAAAAGTAACCTAATCTCTGTTCCTTTTAATATTTTTGAAAGTTATAAAATAAAGGGTATCTAAGATAAAGTAAATCCACAGTTTAAAGCAACATATATTCCTAAGAAAATAGAGTTCTTTGGGGTCTATGTGGTTTTTACCATGTTTCCACTATGTGACAGTTGATGATACATTTATCTCATTGATGTCAGGTGGTTTGGATAGTAAAACCAACTACTGTTTAGAGAATCTTTGGGAGAATGCTAACTAAAAGACAAAACAAGGAGTTGAGGTCAATGGTGGCTGAAAACCCAAGTAACAGATGATAGTAAAATAAATATTTGTGCAGGGAGCAAGCAAGGATAATAAAAAAAAATGCAAAAGGACAAGGAAAGTGGCATGATGATAGTTCAGGAAAGAGTTTTGGCTTCCATAAATACTATAGCTACTAAATAACTTTTCAATGCCACAACTTGAATGCAGAGCAGCATTGGGTTATTGGAGAAGCATTGAACATCTACAAAGAGTCATTTATTGTAAGTGAACTATAAAATCAAATATAAATTCTGCCTTAGGAAAGATTAAATGTACACATAACCAAGAATAAGTATAATGCTTGATGAGCATTTAAACCATCAAAATGAGGCAAAAAGTTATATCCATGGACAATAATAAGGTTATTGCTGGGCGGAGGGGTTGGGGGAAGGTGAAGGAAGGTAAAAGAAGGACAAATGGTGATGGACAGAGACTTTTTGGAGCAGTGAACACACAGCAGAGTATACAGATCATGTGTAGTAGAATTGTGCACCTGAAACCTGTATAAATTTGTTAACCAGTTTTATCCCAATAAATTCATTTAAAAATACTCTATCCAAATTTTATATATGTATATATAGGCAGATGGCGAGAATGATTAAATGAGAAATCATTCAGCAGTAGATGAACAGTACATAAATGGAGTCTTATGAGAGTGAAAGTAATAGGACAGAGCCCTGGCAGGGAAGTCCATCGGGTAGAGCATCACCCCGGAGGGCAGAGGTTGCCAGTTCAATCCTCAGTCAGGGCACCTACAGGAACATATTGATATCCCTGTCTCTCTCTCTCTCTCTCTCTCTCTCTGCCTCTCTCCCTTCCTCACTCTCTAAAAATCAATTAATACATACATTTAAAAAATAAAATAAACTAGGGAAGGGTTTTCCAACAAGCAAGGAAGGACACTGAGAAAGCAAAGGAACTGCCAAAGGCTTGAGAATGTTACACAGGACGAGAAGCTGTGGGATGTAAGCTGGAAAGGAAAGTGGGAGCCAGGACATACACCACACATGGGATTTCTTTCTTTTTCTTCCCCCTTTTTTTCCAATTGGGGTTATTCCACTTAAAATTGCTATGTAACAAATGAATCAAAATTTTAGCTATGGCTTGGCCCTGGCCGGTTGGCTCAGCGGTAGAGCATCGGCCTGGCGTGCGGGGACCCGGGTTCGATTCCCGGCCAGGGCACATAGGAGAGGCGCCCATTTGCTTCTCCACCCCCCCCCCTCCTTCCTCTCTGTCTCTCTCTTCCCCTCCCGCAGCCAAGGCTCCATTGGAGCAAAGATGGCCCGGGCGCTGGGGATGGCTCCTTGGCCTCTGCCTCAGGCGCTAGAGTGGCTCTGGTCGCGGCAGAGCGACGCCCTGGAGGGGCAGAGCATCGCCCCCTGGTGAGCAGAGCGTCGCCCCTGGTGGGCGTGCCGGGTGGATCCCGGTCGGGCGCATGCGGGAGTCTGTCTGACCGTCTCTCCCCGTTTCCAGCTTCAGAAAAATACAAAAAAAAATTTTTAGCTATGGCTTAAAAGAACCATTTTATTACGCTTATGGATCCTGTAGCTCAGAAATTCAGACAAAGATCAGAGGGAGTGGCTTGCTCCTGCTCCGTGGTATCTGGAGCCTCCTTCCTGAGGACTTGAAGGCCAGGACGACTTCAGCGGCAGGCCTGGAATCCTCCGAAGGTGTGTTTATTGATGTGCCCGGACGAGAACAACTTGAAGAAGAGAGCTATGGCTAAGTGACAACACGTAGCATCTCCTTGTGACTTGGCTTCCTCACAGCTTGGTGGCTTCTGGGTTTTTTGAATCTTTCATGTGGTGGCTCAGGGCTGCAGAGGTAAGTGCTCCAGCAAACAAGTCGGAAGCTACATTCCCTGTTATGATCCAGCCTCATAAACCATACAATGTGATTTCTCCTCCATTGGCTGAAGCAGTTCCATACCTGCTTGGATTTCAAGGAAACGGATACCTCCTCATCTCTTGAGAGAAAGGCTATCAAGAAATCTGGGATCAAGGTTTTTTGTTTTTTGAGGAACACTTTTTATCAATCTTCATAGGGATGAATACTCAGTAAGTGTTGAATGAATGATACGTGGGTAAAATATATCTCTCAGAATTATACACTGATGACTGATATCAGGATAGAGTTGGTTAGAAGTTAGGATAGAATTAAATTTTCAAGTCTGATAAGCCCTTTTCTAAATCAAAAATAAGCACTGTACTAAATACTTATATCATATTTCTGGTTCTTAGATCAGTAAAGTCAGTTTTATTCTTCCTAGCTTATAAATGAGAAACCAGGAATACAAGGAGTTACCTGACTTGCTGAAAGTCTCAAAACCAAAAAATTACAGAAACCCAATTTCAAATAAAGTATGAGTTTTGTTAGATTTTAAATTATTATTTATAGTGAACATGGTGGGAATGGGAAAGACGGTTTCTTTATAAGACAGCTTGTAGGCTTAGAATTGAAAGGACATTTCCAACCGTTGGATTTGTAGGTGGTCAAGAAGAGGTGCAGTTAAAGATGTACCTTTGTTTCCAGCATTTTTGAATGAGGCAGCTATTGTTGGTGTCCTTCAAAACAGAAGAGATAGAAAGAAGAACAGATTTCTACTGTTGGCAGGAGGAGAGTAAGAAGCAGAACTGGCAACATAATTCTTGCGACCCAGTTCAAAATGAAATTTTACTAAGAATTGCAAGACAGTGACAGCAGAATGTTAAACCAAGGGCTGAACCCCCCGGGTAGCAGAAATCACACTCTGGTGAAGGCAGCCCTGAAAACTGTTTAGTTTGGGGCGTGTTCTATTTTAGCTGCTAGAAATGGAGTGAAGGTGAACTTACAAAACAAGACAAGAAGAATTATGTGGTCCTTTATATATCAGAGAGACAGAAAAAAAAGCTTTAGAAATATATATCAGCAAAAGGAACCTTTATCATTCAAGGGCAAATTCTTTTTAAGGACAGAGTGAAAACTTGTTAAGGCTAGATTGTAAATTAAACTGTCCCTCAGGCATGATTATTTAGAACATTCTCTTTGTATCCTATGCTATATATATATAGAGAGAGAGAGAAAATTTGCTTCAGGGAGCCAGTACTGATCTAAAGATGGAGAGAGAATTACGGAACCGGTTTTACCACTTTTAGGTATGTGGTAGACAAAAGTTTAATGTAGCAAACAGTATACAGGGCTGAGCAAAAGTAGGTTTGCAGTTGTTCATATGGAAAACAATACAATAACTTATAAATTATAATACAAATATTAACCATGTTTCACCCACTCACAACTGCAAACCTATTTTGACCCACCCTGTATTGGGCTTCTATGACTTTTTGCCATTAACTAGGTGAGTGACCTTTAATAAAATATTTCACCTCTCCTGGTCTCATATCTTTACTAATTAAATGGTAATTTAAGCTAGAAGTATGCATTTTACAAATATTTATACCAAGTTTCTATTTTGTTCTAGGCATCACTTACCTCTAAATATTGGTGACTAAATCAAAATTCTTGACATTTTCTACCTACAAATACTAAAACTTATTTTAAACACAAAAAGTAAAACAATGATTTATCAGGAATAGTATAGTCTGGTCAGACCTAGATAAAAGATCCATAATTACCACCTACATTAACCATTCTGCTTTTTATTTTTAATCTGTAAATGAAAAATAATAGTGTTAACTGACATGTGACATTTGAGATACCAGAACATTCATTTATGTAGGGTCCTAGCTCAGTGCCTGGTGCATAATACTTACTAAATAAAGGTTTATGACTTTTTACTAATTCTTACTCCTCTCTCTAAATATGCATTTCAGATTTTCAGGCATATATCACCCATCATAGTAAGAATAATTTTCAGATCACCTCATCAGGACATTTCTGTATACTATTTAGAAAGCCTGAACAAATGATTTTTTTTTTATTTTGACACACCTTATTTAAGCTTAGGGCCATTCTTCCACGCCTCTTTAAAAATGTATGGTGGATAGTTGGAGTTTCTTTTCTCTTCATGTAGTGAATCTATTTTTGCTGTTGTTGTTGTTGCTCATGAGTCCTTTTGAGAATGTAATGAAAGTAAAAGTGTCTCTTCACAGAAAATGCATATACACGTAAAAGAAAATACAGTCTTACTGTTCCCAGTCTCATTGGTCCCTTGAAGTTCTTCTGCACTTCCAGATGGAGAAATTCTTAGTAATCCGAGGATATATTCATTTACTAGAGAAGACTCAAATTGTAATTTAAAATTCATGAATTCCAAGTGCTTATGGACCTTGATAAATTACCCTTTACCTTTGCTAATATCACAAAAGAGAAACGGTGAATGGATTTGATTTCACAGGCCATGTGTGAATATTGATTTCAGCCTTGCCGCATAGCTTTTCTGCACGCTGAGTGAAGAGACTATTCAAGGCAAGGCTCATCCACCCCAAAGATAAATACTGTACTAAAAACAAGGCACATGGGATCCAGCTGTATCAAACCACATTCTAGACTGCTCCTATATGTGTCCAAAAAATTAGTTACATAATATTGATACTTCTGCATGTATTGATGGTTCCCTTGTTGCCTGAGACTTAGAACTAGAAGTTAATTGAAGTTTCCAAATCTATGCCAAAAGACAGATGATTCTGAAAGCCTCAAGATTTTGATTCTTTATAGGTAATAATTCTTAACTGTTTAGCTCTAAGCCTGTGATAGTTTACTCTGTGTAAGTGTAAAATACACGAAAAGCTTACTCTAATAAAGCAAAATATAATATTTTTCTGTTTATGTAATACTGTCAGATTTTTATGTTCTTAACATATTTGTGGATTATCTTTTTAGCGTTGGTTCATGTTTAGATGGCCTATCACAGACTAATGTTTAATGCTTTCAGTGACATTTTTTTGAAGATATTCTTTTAACTACATGATTCCATACATTGGTGGAACATAAAAACGAGACTAAGAGACATGGACAAGAGAGTGGTGGTTACCAGGGGTGGGGGGAGGGAGGACGCAGGAGGGAGGGAGAGAGTTAGGGGGAGGGGGAGGGGCACAGAGAAAACTAGACAGAGGGTGACGGAGGACAATCTGACTCTGGGTGAGGGGTATGCAACATAATTTAATGACAAGATAACCTAGACATGTTTTCTTTGAATATATGTACCCTGAAATATTAATGTCATCCCATTAACATTAATAAAAATTTATTTAAAAAAAAAATGAAGATATTCTTTTATTGCAGACATCATCCCCTGATCCAGGCTGAATGTGCTTAACATGTCTAAAAATTCATTAAAAATATAATAAAACAAGATTTTTTTTAAAAAAATGTGATTGTGTTATGTGCTTTGAATAACTTTCAGTGAATAACATTATTCATCTTTAAAAGTGCATTGTTTTGGAGATGTTATATTTCAAGATGTTAAAAATGGATAGGTTAGCACAATTTTCTGTGATGTTTAAAGGTTTGATTACTAGTATATAAAAACAAAGCATAAAAGTTGTCTTCTGTATCACTTAATTAAAAAAAATATGTTCTATTGATAAGTCCATGTAAAACGTTTAAAAATTTACAGATTTGGTATCAGTGTAAAATTTAAGGTCCCTGATGTTAGTCATCTGAGTTCCTGAATTTAAAAGACATTTCTTTGTGTAACAGAGACAAATAAATCAAATTTTACTTTTTGATAAGTATCCACCTGAAATCTTTAATCTCAGAAATTTAGAATTGGAATTATTACATTGCACTAGAATTAAGTATATATACTATTGAATTCCAAAATTAAATTTAAAAATGCATGTTTTTTAATGCTTATCTTGTAGTTCAGAAAGAAACCTCAAAAATTATTTGATACTTAAAACTTTATTCTGCTTCAACTGGTATGTGATGATGTAATATATTCTTTTCAGGCACTAGATCTTTGCTTTAAAAAATAACATTTCAAAGATCTGGAAACAGCCCAAGTGTCTGTCAGAGGACGAGTGGATTAAAAAACTTTGGTACATATATACTATGGAATACTACTCAGCCATAAGAAATGATGACATCGGATCATTTACAATAACATGGATGGACTTTGACAACATTATACGAAGTGAAATAAGTAAATCAGAAAAAAAACTAAGATGAATCTATACATAGAAGGGACATAAAAATTAGACTCAGAGACATGAACAAGAATGTGATGGCAACAGGGGTGGGGGGTGGGGGGGAGGGGGGATGGGGTGAAGAAGGAGAGAGGGGTTAGGGGAGGGGAGGGGCACAAAGAAAACCAGATAGAAGGTGACAGAAGACAATTTAACTTTGGGGGAGGGGTATACAGCACAATCAAATGTCAAAATAATCTAGAGATATTTTCTCTCAACATATGTACCCTGATTTATCAATGTCACTGCATTAAATTTAATAAATAAAAAATAAAAAATAAAATAAATAAAATAAAATAATAAAAAAAACATTACACTGAAAGTATACTATATATTAGCTATTAGCTAGATGCGTTACATGTATTATTTCATTTAATCTTCAAAACAACACTAAAAGGGGAATAATTTTATTTTATAGACTAAGAAGGTGAGTGCACAGTAGCTAAGTACTTCATACTGTTAGCAGAGTGGAGCTTTGAAGGCTGACTGCACCTTCCTCACTCCAAATTCTGAGTTCCTCCCCATATTCAATATTAACACCATACTCTTAAATGTCTTCCCTAGTGAAATGTTGCATAAGATATTATAAAGTTTGTATCTACTATATAAAGTCATCTTACCATTTTAGTGAAAAGTTGCGTTGTGGAACAACACTGCCTGAATTTGATTGCTGACCCCACACTCAATGTTTTAAGCTACTCAAACTCTCAGTTCTTCAGTTCCCGTAACTGCATAATCAGCATCATCATTATGCTAATTTCATAGACATTATCGGAGCAAAATGAAATCTATTCAACAGTACAAGCAGATGACTATAAAGGGCCCTGGCAGATAATAAATGTTCAATATATGTTAACTGTTTACATGATAATTAATATTATCAAATTTTCATACATGACATATGACCCTACAAAAAAATGAAATTTGTATCAGGTAGAAATTATATTTTATATTTTTCATGTCTTCTAGGGTGCAACTGATTCTTGGTATATAAAGCTAAACATTTAGATTGCCTTCCAAAGCAACTAATTTTTTTCAGACATGAACATTTATTATTGAAAAATATCCCATTCTATGAAAATCTAGCCAAAGACTAACATATGAACAAAAAAGAAAGTAAAGAAAAGAAGAAGAAACTAAAGAAAAGAAAGCCTTGGAAGCTGGACATTTACATTCACCTTTACCAATGAAAATAATGACGCCTCCTTCACAAATTCTCTGCCAACACCTTTTCCTTTGTGCTGGCGTACCAAGCTGTTTCCCATATGGGTGTTATTTAGCCATTTCAATTGCCCAAGACTAAACTGGATGGCACCCACACACATACAAATGTCCACACATTTTGTAACTTGAAATATTGAACAATAACTATTACTATTCTGGAGGAAAGAACAAATGCTTTACCTTTTTTTTTTTAATGTTCTAATAACATTTGCCAAAAACTTATGTCTCTTTCTTAAAACCACTTGCAATCTTTGGTTTCCATTTTGCCAAGTATTTTTTTTTTTTTTAGTTTTCAAAATACCTAAATATTTTCATCCAGCATGAGTTTATTTCTATTAATGAATAACTTGATGTTTAAGTTAATGTTGCTTTCATTGTTAGTTGCATGATTACAAAACATTGCTGTAAATGGCTAGCTGAGTGATCTTAAAATCTATTTCCCAAGGAATAAAATTTACGTTATTTTAATGATATATGATCACACCGCTAGGCTGTACCTTCCTTTAGGATAGAGAATCTATCTTATCGATATAGGCTGTCAATACATGTTCACTAAACAGAACTCTAAACTTTCAATAAGCTAGTAATAGTAGAACGTGAAAAGGTAATGGCAATAAGGTAGTGGAGTCAGAATGCTTCAAACTCATTTGCTACCATTTTATTTTGAATCTTTTAAAATGGAATATCTTCAAAAAAAAAAAAAAAACTCCTAGGTTGGGAAGGACCACGTATATCATGTAATTCACTGTCACTCTCAATGCCCCAAATTGTCATTTTACATCTGCTGTATTTATCCCATACTTTGTAGGAACGAGTGGAAAGAACTATGGACAAAAAACCAATGGAGATTCTTGTCTGAATTAGAAAAAAATCTTTTTATTGTTATGGCCTTTTTTTGCACCTCTTTAAAATGAAATAATTGGATTAATAATCTCCAATTTTTACAGATCTTTATCTTTCTGCCTTTCTACCTCTAGTAGTGGAAAACTCATTATTTTTTTTTTACATTCCACTGGAAAACTCAAATTTTGAGAATGTTCTTGACTTTCTATATATTTTATCCATTGGTCAGTGTCTACCAGTGACCCAAGAAACACCAAGTTGCCTCTCTCCCCCACAGTCTGATTGGTAGGCCTGCCAGTGTGCAATTCTCCTGCCCTTCTTCTCTGTTCTAAGCAAAGTAGAAATACAGAAATATGTAGCATCTATTTTAAAGACAAACATGAATTGTACTCAGTGAAATATTGAATTTTGGATGTTAAGATTTATTAGAGCTATGTTTTAACCCAGAAAATAAATGACCACTTATTCAAACATCTCATTTTCTTCAAATTCACATTCCACAGAATTTTTTCTCTCAGAACCATGCAATTGTCCCCTTTATGTGTTGTTCTCTTTATACTTCTCCAATGACTTTGGATAAAATCCAAAGTGCCTAACATTTTACAAGCGGACTAATGACCTGATTTCAGCTCACTGCTTTCGCTACCCCCCACCTCCCAGGATCTGATTAAGCACAGAATTGCCTCTGGCACCTAAGCCAGAAGCTGCTGTTTCCTACTGCCATTTACTGCTTCAAGCTGCTTCTTCTTCACCAGACTAATTTACACTCATTCTTTAAACAAGCCCTTCCCAAAGCCTTCCTCTGGCTTTCTTACTGACCCTTCACTTCTATGGTTCCATGTCACCCAGTGCAAATATCTTACCATCGAACTTACCACATTGATCTACAAACATCACTTCTGGTGGTAGTTCTCTCGGTCCTGAGCTCTGAGAGTAAGACCTCTGTCTTCCTCATCTCTGTACACCTCCTGCTTAGCACAATGCTTGGCATGCATATAGCAAGCTGTTAGCAAATGTATGATGACCACATGAATCAGCAGTAAGCATACATTACAGAGGGCAGATTGCCAGTACATGATATTAATCAATCTGTGTAAAAAATACCGTTTATCTGTTCAGCGTCTGTGATAAAGGCATTATTACAACAATACAAAATAGGCAGCTATGGATATTGCCAGATAATTTGACACTTAACTTGAAGAAACATTGTGACACATGGCGGATGTTTATCATCATCATGTAGAACATTCCAGTTTCAAAGAGCATCCCAAGCGATGCAACTGGAAAGTGGGAGGAAGGCGGCACATCCTCGAAGCCCCCTCCTGGGCTCTGCTGTCGGAAGGGGGTGGGAAATGAGCAGACCCTGTCTAGATGTCTGGGCACACTTGCCAGGGGAGCTGTGTTCAGCCTCTCTCTAGTTCTGCCAAGTGGAGGTGGTACAACGGAGCCTGGTCTGCAAAACAGCAGATGAGGTTGGTTCGGTCCCCATGGAAACCAGATCTCCCATTGAGAGAAGTAAACATATTTGGTACTTTTGTAATCAGAGCCCATCAACCAGTGAAAAACAATCCATTTTTGCTGTACTTATATTGTCTTAGGAAAGTAGAGAGTCTAAGTCAGACTCACTGGACAATACTCCCATTTCTCACACAGACTATATCAAGTTATGCCTCACCTTAACCATTGCATGAGAAACAGAAAGTTCCTCTCTTAGCTTCATGACAGCTCTCTAAAGGAGTCCAGGAAAGAATTTGTATTCTATAATTTTGGGGGTAAATGGGATATGGTAAAAGGACCAACAGAGTCAACAAAATATGTATCTAAGCATATAATTATTCACTCCAGAGATCTACCTAGAGGTAAAGACATCTCAGTATCACAAGACTCGGGAAAGCATTCTATAGTATCTATACAGTCCCTTAAATTTTTCAAATCCTGCCCTTAAAATGTTATAAGTAAAATAATTTTGTACCTATTCTCATTAAAGTAAGAGAATTTGATTAGTAGAAAAATTAGATATATAGCAATAAATATCCAGTATATAGAAAGTGCTAATGTCCTTGCATCATAACAATGTTGCCATTTCTAACATGCAGAAGTAATCTGACTCTACCTATACACATAATTTTTTTTTTTTTTTGTATTTTTCTGAAGCTGGAAACGGGGAGAGACAGTCAGACAGATTCCCGCATGCGCCCGACTGGGATCCACCCGGCACGCCCACCAGGGGCGACGCTCTGTCCACCAGAAGGCGATGCTCTGCCCCTCCGGGGCGTCGCTCTGCTGTGACCAGAGCCACTCTAGTGCCTGGGGCAGAGGCCAAGGAGCCATAGCCAGCGCCCGGGCCATCTTTGCTCCAATGGAGCCTTGGCTGCGGGAGGGGAAGAGAGAGACAGAGAGGAAGGAGGGGGGGGTGGAGAAGCAAATGGGCGCTTCTCCTATGTGCCCTGGCCGGGAATTGAACCTGGGTCCCCCGCACGCCAGGCCGACGCTCTACCGCTGGGCCAACCGGCCAGGGCCACACTCTAATTTTTGAAAAACTAAAAGCTAAAACTTTACATTAATGATTATGTATTTATGAAGCTAGTACATTGAAATATGAAATTAAAAATGTAGTTTCTAATTAAACATTAGGGTGTCAGTCACATTAAACATTAAGACATTGCTCATTAATGGGATATTTAGCATATTGTAGACCAGAGGTAGTCAACGTTTTTATACCTACCGCCCACTTTTATATCTCTGTTAGTAGTAAAATTTTCTAACCGCCCACCGGTTCCACAGTAATGGTGATTTATAAAGTAGGGAAGTAACTTTACTTTATAAAATTTATAAAGCAGAGTTACAGCAAGTTAAAGCATATAATAATTACTTACCAAGTACTTTATGTCGGATTTTCGCTAAGTTTGGCAGAATAAATCTTTATAAAACAACTTACTATGGTTAAATCTATCTTTTTCTTTATACTTTGGTTGCTCTGCTACCGCCTACCATGAAAGCTGGAACGCCCACTAGTGGGCGGTAGGGAGCAGGTTGACTACCACTGTAATGTAGACAAAGAATTGAGATGATTGTTTCTTTCTCATTTTACTATAATCTTTTAGCATTGCCTTGGTAAAAGCAAAACAATAATAATAATAGTTATAATAATTCAACTCCTATAAATATGAATTCACCCGTTCTAATATAAATATATTTACCTGTGAAAGTTACAAAATTACTATGTCTTAGCAGATTTTCCTAATTCATCCCAGCGCGGTTGCCAATCTGATGTAAGATTGTACTTTTTACATCGTTTATAGAAATTGGCATCCATGTGTTTCTAATATCTCAAAAACATTAAGAATTCTTGCTGCTTTTTATTAGGTTTGGGCAAAATTTTAAAGGGACGTATTGCAATAAGCTGTGCTGTTGTCATGGTTGATGATGATATTGTAGAATATTTTCTAACGTTTTTGTTAGAAATGTCGATAGCATTTTGTATCATGTTCCAATATAACCTAAAGTTTCAAATTTAATTCAAATATCTCAGCGAACTTAAAAGAAAACAAGGTTGCCGAAGGAACCATCTCACCGAGAAGCATTTTTCCTGTGCACAGGCTGTTCTGGAGCAGAGTATTCAAACGTGGGCCATGCAACTTGAGACAAGGACACAACCCCAGCTGCAGGGGTTTTTGACCTCATTTATTACCAGGATTAAAGTGGCCAGGGATAGGAGAGATTTATTCCAGTCTATTTGCCCTAGTTCTTTCTTTCTTAATTTTTTAAAATTGATTTTAGAAAGAGGGAGAGAGGAACAGAGAGAACAATTCATTTGTTGCTCCACTTATTTATTCATTTCTTGGCTGTTTCTTGCATGTGTTCCGACTGGAGATCAAACCCACACCTTTGGTATACCTAGAGCAGTGGTCCCCAACCTTTTTTTGGGCCACGGCCCAGTTTAATGTCAGAAAATATTTTCACGGACAGGCCTTTAGGGTGGGACGAATAATAAATGTATCACGTGACCGAGACAAGTGTCAAGAGTGAGTCTTAGATGGATGTAACAGAGGGAATCTGGTCATTTTTTAAAAAATTCAGACTTAAATATAAATAAAACGAAAATAATGTAAGTTATTTATTCTTTCTCTGTGGACAGGTACCAAATGGCCCATGGACCGGTACCGGTCCGCGGCCCGAGGGGTTGGGGTACACTGATCTAGAGGAGCTCTTACCAGCTGAGCTACCAGTCAGGGCTTGCCCAAGTTCTTTACAATCATTTTCCTAATACATTGCTTGCTCTAATACCTTACTACCTATTCAGGCTGCTGTCAATCAGATGTTCCAATGCCCTTTTCTAACCCTTACTTTACTCCCTATAGTTCATTCGGGCTGCTGTAACAAGTCACCATTGATGGAGGAGCTTATAAACAACAGAAATGTATTTCTGTCTGTTATGAGAGCTGGAAAGTCTGAGATAAGATGCTGGGAAATTCTGCATCTGGTTAAGTCCTGCATCCTGGTTTAAAGATAGCGGCCTTCTTTTCTGTCCTCACATGGCAATGGTGACGAGCTAGCTCATTTTATAAGGGCACTAATCCCATTTATGACGGCGCTATCTTCCTGACCTCATCACCTCTCAAAGGACCAACCGCCAAATACCATCACCTTAGGGATTTGGTTTCATTATATGAATTCGGTAAGGATATAAACATTCAGTCCACTGAACTTCTTTACCTTTCTTTTGTACGTTCTACACATTTCAGGGAACATTTCTACCATGGGGAAAAATGGGTACACTATGTAAGGTCGGTGGATAATGGGGGATGGTCACGTGGGGAACTCAGAACCGCGAACTTTGGCTAGGACCGCCCACAACCAAGCGCGCCAAAGGAGGCTTTATTTACAGGAACCCTTTGGAAAAAAGTGACCATCTACCAGCCAGTGAGATTTCACCATGTCATGCTAGCTCAACTTCCCTAAAGGGACCCCTTTAAATATCTCCCACGTGGTTTAATCCATGCAACTTCCCTGGCCTCCATCTTACCTCGGAGCCAGGGAACCTTGCCGGGTGGGATGTGCACTCTGTACTGAATAAAGCCTTTTTGTTATTCCACACTTGGTGGCTCCGAGCCCTCTTCCTTTCTTCTCGGTGGGGGAAAATACCTTACACACTGACATCAGTCCACCAATGCCATTATCATAGACAATGCCATAAGCTAACTCATCTAACTCAATGAACTTTACTTTCTTTTTCTTTCTTTCTTTCTTTTTTTAGAGAAGATAGAGAGAGAGAATGAAAGGGGAGGAGAAGCAGGGAGCATCAACTCCCATATGTGCCTTGACCAAGCAAGCTCAGGGATTCAAACTTCAATGACCTTTTCAATCAAAGAATGTCCTCATGCGACAGTATCAAGTAATAGTTTTCCAAACTGTACTAGAGCACCTCTTATGGTGAGAAATTTGCTTCTTCCTCACAAGTCCATGTTATCTTTAGACAGGTTTTATATTTTGAAAGGGTTTGATTCTAACTTCAACACATTAGTTCAAGTTTGTTTTTTTTCTTAAGTGAGAAGTGGGGAGGCAGAGAAACGAACTCCCACATGCTCCCAGAGCAGGATACACCCAGTAAACCCCCTACTGGGTAATGCCCTGCCCATCTTGGACCCGTTGCTCTGTTGCTTGGCAACCAAGCTATTTTTAGCTTCTAGGGAGAGGCCATGGAGCCATCTTCAGTGCCCATGGAGCCATCTTTAGTGCCCGGGGTCAACTTGCTCCAACCAAGCCATGGCTGTGGGAAGGAAGAGAGACATACAGAGAGAGAGAAGGAAGAGGGGGAGGGGTGGAGAAGCAGATGGTCGCTTCTTCTGTGTGCCTTGACTGGGAATCAAACCCATGATATCCACATGCCAGGCCAATGCTCTACCACTGAGCCAAGTAGTCAGAGCCATTTTTGTTTCCTGAAAAAAACATGAAATTAATGTGTTTTTTTCTCTTATTTCCTTTTTACATATTAGAATATTAAATAGTGGCTTCTTTTTTATATCTATGATACATTATTACATGGCTGTTTTCTACATGCAACAAAGAAAGCAATTTCCAAATTGAGGCTAGACCTAAAACTGGTTTCCCAAGTGGCCAAAAACTTAAATTCTATTAAATATAGTCCCTGATTTACACAGCTTAGGGATTTGCTGTTTAACCATTTTGCAGTTACTATTTACTACAATGTATTGTATTGTTCAATGTCCAGTGAGGAGACAGAAAACTCAGTAGTTATTTTCACAGAGATAATATGATGCATTGTTAATAAGCATAAAGTTAATAAAGGTAGCAAGACAAAAATAGAACACTAAGTTATCGTGGAAGTAACAATTGCAGGAAGAAACTATAGCCTACAGAGCTAGAAATACAATCAAGAGAGTAGAATTGTTAAAACTTAGAAATTTGGATGAGGGGCTTGCGAGCTGGTGCTAGTTCTTAGCTCAGGAGAGGAATCTTGACGGGCTGAATTTCAGCTTCTGAGAAGGGGGCACTAGCCCATTATTATAGGTATTTTTGAGGATTTTCAGAAGAACCTGCTTCTACAATTATTCAAAAAACTGCGAACTGTTTCAGCTGCTGATTTGGGAACAAACCAACTTTGCAGGTGATGTAGCAAAGCTAGAGGGACAATGACATGAAAAGAAAGCCAATGGGAGCAACGAAGTAACAGCAAGTCACTTTTTTTTTTTTCTAGCCTTTCAGCCTCCCTTTAGCATCCACTCACACAGCGTAACAGGAAGAAGCCAGCTAAGCAGAAACGTGGTTTGCAGAACCCTAGCCCACACAAGCGTTACAGAGAAGCATACAGGGGTGGGTGTTGAAACTGAGACAATAGCTTAATAACTATCCTTCTTAAAAGCATTTTCCCACATAATATTTGGTGTACAGTTACTGTTGCATTAGATGCATGGTTAAAGTGTAACGGCCTTATATTTATCAATGGTAAATATTATCCTGCTAAATAGATCAATTGTTTCAGTTTTCAAAATTTTATTTTTTTTCAAAATAATGCTGGGTTTTCATTCCCAGATTGTGAGTATTCTTCAAATTTGATATGCATTAGCTATATATTATTTTCAGTTATTGATGTGAAACAGTCCTTTTTTTTTTTTTAACTTTAAAAGACATAAAGATCACCTGGAGAGGGTGTTAAACATAGGTTCCCATGACCTCTCACAGAGATTATGATTTAGCAGGCATTAAGGAGGATTTGAGAACTTGTGTTTCCTGCCTTTTTAAAATCTTTTCTAAATCAAGGTATAATTATATTAGTTTTAGGTGTCTGACAAAATGATTTGATATTTGTACATATTGCAAAATGATCACCGCAAGAGGTTTAGTTAATATTCATCACCAACATAGTTACAAAGTTTTCTCTTGTGAGGAGACCTTTTAAGATTTACTCTCTTAGAAACAACTATTGACCATGTGATACATTATCAACAACTATTGTCTCCATGCAGAACATTACACCTCCCTGGCTTATTTGGGAAAGGGAGTCAAAAAATACAAACTTTACAGTTATAAAATGGAAAAGAGACCTTGTATTACTAACCAGTTCCCAGGTATGATGATGTTGCCCATCTATGGGCCACATTTTTAGTTATTCTGCTTTAACAAATGGTCAGAATATGGCAGTGTTTTAAAACAGCTTTATACTTTAACTGAATAAAACTATTGGAAACAATAGAATGTTTGGAATTATTGAAAATAAACACAAAAAATATTATTGGAAACATAAATCACTCTCTTATAAATTGCAATATATATATATATATATATATATATCCAGCAAAATTATGTGTTCTTTCTTCTCAAGTAGTTTATAATTTAATAACTTAATTTAATAACTTAGTATAATACCTAGAAGTACTAATAAGGTCTAAAACAATGTAGATAAGATTATCTGTGATGCACCGAAGAAGAAAGAAGTCAAGAACCGTGGCTTCTTTTTTTGTTGTTTAAAATGCTACTGCTGTCATTGGGAAGCTCATTATAGTAATGTTCTACTTGTTTTTATTGTTCTTAATGGATAGATAATGTGCTAAGTATGTGATGAGAATATTCTATTACAGATCAGCGCTATCCTGTTTCAGATGTTTCTTTTGTACTCCATCTCCGTCACTGCAGTTATTTTGGAGCCTACCTTTTGCTATTGTATTTTTTATAACAGAATCCTTTACAAAATTAAAATCAGGCAAAAATAAAATTTGAGATATGCTTCTGAAAAGAGAGTAAAGGAGAAAAGTAAAGAAGCTAAGGATTTCTCTCTTTCTTCACGATTCCAAAATATAAGAACATTATCACCAGGGCTCTAGACATTTCCCACCACTGGTGTTTATAGAACATGGTCTCATAGCCACACAGACTGTGATAAGTGTAACCAGCAAAAGGACCTAGTGAAATGATGAGGATCAAGTAGGTCAAACCAACCACCTCTGGAGTCAGATACAACAGGGGGGAAATATCCATTTAAGCCTAATACTTTGGCTCATTGCTTTGGGTACTTTTTTCCTAGATTCAAATTCTGGATTCCTTAATTCTTAGCTGAGCCCTGGATATATGATTTAAATGCTATGTGCCTCAATTTCTTCACTTATGAAATGGAGATCAACATGGCATCATTTTCACAGAATTGTTTTGAGGATTTAATGCCATAATTCAGGTAAAGCACTAAAAGCTGACAGGTAGTAGGCACTCAACACATCTTAGTTGTTATTTTATTATCTTCTGGGTGAATCAAAAACATTATCTTCTTATATAGGATATAATCGCCATTTTTATCATAAAGATTTTATTTTAAGACCAATAAATTTTAGGGAATGTATTACTTGTATATTTTTGGAAATGAGTGAAAATAGTATAATTTAAAAATATTGTAATATATTATTGAGACATTATGTTTATCTTCCTTTTTCCTCTTATGGATGAAGGAGAAAGAAACAACTGTAGGAATTGTTTAAATAGGAAAATATTTGCATAAGTAATGTGACAGGTTGTAAAAGCTTAAAAAATTTAAAAGAACATAAATGATATAGTATGAGCACTGGTTTTATTTCTGTTTGAAATAATATGTAATATGCTAAAAATCTGCACATTATAGAATAAGCATTCAAATTCTTATACTTACTTTATATTTTAAAACCTTTAGTTTTTATTACTAGTTAATTTTTTTTAAAAAAATTGAATAGGCCCTGGTCGGTTGGCTCAGCGGTAGAGCGTCGGCCTGGGGTGCGGGGGTCCCGGGTTCGATTCCCGGCCAGGGCACATAGGAGAAGCGCCCATTTGCTTCTCCACCCCCCCTCCTTCCTCTCTGTCTCTCTCTTCCCCTCCCGCAGCCAAGGCTCCATTGGAGCAAAGATGGCCTGGGCGCTGGGGATGGCTCCTTGGCCTCTGCTCCAGGCGCTAGAGTGGCTCTGGTCGCGGCAGAGCAATGCCCCAGAGGGGCAGAGCATCGCCCCTGGTGGGCGTGCCGGGTGGATCCCGGTTGGGCGCATGCGGGAGTCTGTCTGACTGTCTCTCCCCGTTTCCAGCTTCAGAAAAATACAAAAAAAAAAAAAAATTGAATAAAGCCAATATAATAATTTAAAATCCTTCCATCTGACAATTAATTGTGATTGAAACAATGTAAAAAAAAAAAAAAAAAAAAGGTGCCTCGTACTTATCAACACTCTATATGATAATTCTAAGATAAGTTGACAAGTTATACTCATCTGATTTCAGTCCACACTACTGTGCAGTGTGGGGAAGCTGGTCTCCCCAGAATTGGTGAACAGCTTGCACAAGATGGAGTCACTGTGGACAGACCCACTACATCAGATCCAGCGTGCATGACTAAGGGAAACAGTCAGGGACAGTATGCATAAACACCCATCATTTGTGACCTCCACTTAGTAACCTCTCTGTAATCACGGTTTGGTGGTACTTTTGTGTGATTTTCCTATAAAACACCCATGCACTGCATCAGGCTGCTGCTGTTGCTGCTGCCGTAAAGCTGTTGTCCCTGCCGCCCAATAAAGCATGTCCTGTCTGCCGACAGCTCCACCCGACTTCTTTCAGCTCCCAGCCTCTCACAGCCTTCTGTCCCTTGCCTCCGAACTTGGACCCAACAGTAGTCAGGTCCAATGTCCCTAAAACGACTTTGTATTTTTGGTAGCTGTGTTGGCTATTCCCTGACCTATTCACCAAAAAGGAATTGTCTCACAAATAACATGCCTTGGAAGAAAAGAGGACAGAGGGAAAGGGGATGATAGGATGGGATAAACCTGAAGGGAAGGGGGGAGGGCACGATGGGAAGGGGGGCAAGGGAGATTTTGAGAGGAATAAGGGGAGGGGGGATGCATTCGGGGCCACACTAGAATCTATGTAAACACAATAAATTAAATTTTAAAAAAGCAGCACAGAAATATCTTAAATAACAGTTTTATTGTTTTTTGTCAGGTATTATTTAATATTTTAAAACTCTTTCTTATAACATAATCTAGTTTTGTGTACCTCTTTTATTGTTCTTATTTAAGAATTAAATACATGAAATAATATTAAAAAAATAACAGTGCCTTGGGGCATACTGTCATTATAGATAGTATATTATTATCTCTCTCACTACTGTCACTTAAAAATACAAGTGTATGTTTATGTTTCTGCACATGCATGAATACATACTTTCCCATCCAAGTAACCTGCTTCTGACATATATCCACACACTTTTACACATAAGCATTTTCTCCATTCTTTTCGTTCTCCTGGGACCTCACTACGAACTGCAGAAGTTAACTTTCAGATCTCGGGGTGGAGGAAGAGCGATCCTGGGTCTGTTGTGATTCCTCTAAGGGAGTCGTCAACCCTGACTGCACACTGCAATCTCCTGGGGAACAGAGGGGCTCCCGTTCTGTTGTAAAACCTTCCCGGGTGATGATAAACTGCAGCCAAATTTTTAGACAACTAGTTTAAAATTAAAAATGAGGTATTTTTTCTTGCTACTATATTCTTGCCACTTTCCCGTCTACCCTTTATTTATTTATTTATTTATTTTTGTATTTTTCTGAAGCTGGAAACGGCGAGAGACAGTCAGACAGACTCCCGCATGCGCCCGACCGGGATCCACCCGGCACGCCCACCAGGGGCGACGCTCTGCCCACCAGGGGGCGATGCTCTGCCCCTCCGGGGCGTCGCTCTGTTGAGACCAGAGCCACTCTAGCGCCTGGGGCAGAGGCCAAGGAGCCTTCCCCAGCGCCGGGGCCATCTTTGCTCCAACGGAGCCTTGGTTGAGGGAGGGGAAGAGAGAGACAGAGAGGAAGGAGAGGGGGAGGAGTGGAGAAGCAGATGGGCGCTTCTCCTGTGTGCCCTGGCCGGTAATCGAACCCGGGACTTCTGCACACCAGGCCGACGCTCTACCACTGAGCCAACCGGCCAGGGCCCCGTCTACCCTTTTTACCTGGCTCCTGCCAACCTCTGTTTGGGCTCATTAGTGACAACAAATTATTTTCCCTTTATCCTAACACAATGACTGTATTTTGAGGGTGTCTACTTAATTCAAAGGAATTAACATTTCTTTGTACCAATATACAGAAAGCACCATGCCAGTTACCACTGGAAATATGATGAAAATATTTTTTTAAATATTTTATTTATTGAGTTTTAGAGAGAGAGAGAGAAGGGGGAGGAGCAGGAAGCATCAACTCCCATATGTGCCTTGACCAGGCAAGCCCAAGGTTTCGAACCGGCAACCTCAGTGTTCCAGGTCGACGCTTTATCCCACTGCGCCACCACAGGTCAGACGAAAATACTTGATACAGCATTTTCAATCATGGAGCTTAAAATTTGTGAGAACAGGTAAATATACGTACAGTAGTCACCCCTTACCTACAGTTTTGCTTTTTGCAGTTTCAGCTATCTGTGGTCAACCAAGATCTAAAAATATTAAATGGAAAATTCCAGAAATAAACAATGTCTTAAGTTTTAAACTGCACATTGTTTCGAGTAATGTGATGAAATTGCATGCCATCACACTCCTTCTCGCCTGGGAACTGAATCGTTTCTTTGTCCAGCCTATCCAGGAACATACACACCCTGCCCGTTAGTCACTTAGTAGCTGTCTTTGCTTTCAGATTGACTGTTGAGTTATCACAGCAGTTACGTTCCTGTAACCTTTATTTTACTTAAGAATAGCCCCAAAGTGCAAGAGAAGCAGATGCTGGCAATTTGAATATGCAAAAGAGAAGCCAAAAACTGCTTTCTTTAAGTGAAACTCTGAGCAATCCCATTTGCATAATTTTTATTATAGTATACTGTATACTCATTCCATTTTGTTATTAGTCATTGTTAGTCTCATACTAATTTACGAATTAAACTTTATCATAGTATGTATGTATGTATCGGGGAAAAAAACATGTTCCATGTAGGGTTTGGTATTGTCCTCACTTTCAATCATCCACTGGAGGTCTTGGAATACACCCCCATGGATAAGGGGAAACTGCTATGCAAAGATTTTCCACACTAGAAAGGCTTCGATACAGTTTCTTAACACTGGCCCCATATTTGAATTACCCAGAGAACTTTTTTAAAAACACTGATCACCAGCCTCACCCCCAGAAATGCTGATATTAAATCTGTGCTGGATCAGAATTCTTTAAGTCTTCCCCAGCTGAGTGATTCTCCAGTATCAACAACAATTTCAAAAAAAACGCAAAGATGATGAAGAAAGAAAAGATTTTGAGGATGAGTAGCATTTACTATAAATAAAAGTTACTCATCATGAACTTGCTATGTGCTTGAATCTTTACATAAATTAACTCATTTAACCGTCACAATGATCCTTGAAATAAGTGTTCCTATTACCTCTTTTTTTCTTAAAACTGAGTAAACTGAGTCACAAAAAAAAATTAAACAACTTACCCAAGGACAAATGGTAGAGCCCAAACCAGAACTCAGAGTACTAATTTTAAGTCTTATCCTTGAAAATACTGCGCTAGTTTTTCTAAAGAATGGAAATTTAGGAAGTAAATGAATGAAAATTCACTGCAGGAAAGCGGTATGAACTAATGTTCACAAGCAAGGGCTCTGGAGCCAGGCTTGTGCCTACCTGAATCCTGGATCCATCACAAACTAGCCAAGTGACTCAGCTTCTCTGTGCCTCAGTGTTCTCCCATATACAATTGGCATAGTAAGACCCTTATTTCACAGAGCTATTGTGAGGATGAAATGTGCTTATGCATTTATACTATTCATCATAATTGCTATTTTAAGAAAAACAAGCAGGGAAGTTGAACTGCCTAGTTGTGAAATGATGAGTAATCCAAGGTGCTAGATTATGGGAAGTAGAATGGCCTTATAGTTAGCATGACCATAAATCCAGGTTTACAACTACTGTCCTGATGTAACAATTGATAGTGCCTGCATAACTCTTAAATATGTCTTGGTTGGAACATTAAAGAAATTTACCATAGGAATAATATATCAGGTTCTAACACCCAAGTGAATGGCTTAGAGCAGTGGTAGTCAGCCTGGTCCCTACTGCCCCCTAGCGGGTGTTCCAGCTTTCATGGTGGGCGGTAGCGGAGCAACCAAAGTATAAATAAAAAGATAGATTTAACTACAGTAAGTTGTTTTATAAAGACTTATTCTGCCAAACTTAGTGAAAATCCGACATAAAGTACTTGGTAAGTAATTATTATTATATGCTTTAACTTGCTGTAACTCTGCTTTATAAATTTTATAAAGTAAAGTTACTTCCCTACTTTATAAATCGCCATTACTGTGGAACCGGTGGGCGGTTAGAAAATTTTACTACTAACAGAGATACAAAAGTGGGCGGTAGGTATAAAAAGGTTGACTACCCCTGGCTTAGAGGAATAACCACTCAGATGGACTTTGAGTTGGGAAACACCAATATCAGAAAAAAAATAAAGTCTGTGCTGTATAATGATAACTCTGACAGCAGTGTGTTGGACGGATGGCAAATTGTAAAATCTGACAATTTCCAAATGCAAAATAGTGTAAACACGTGCTTTGAAGGATATAGTGGGCATTTGAGGGCATAAATCAAGGGGAGAAGGGTTGAGAAACGGGATGTACTCTAGTGAGACTGAATCTTTAATCTTTGAAGTCAGGGATCAAGCCAGGAATTGTTTCATTATTAAGGCCATGTGTGCCTGAAACACTCAAGAAGACCAGGCCTCTATAAATTTGGTCGAATTGCCAGTGGTGTGTGGGTTTGGATTTTTCTCACTGAAGGAAATAATAGCCAACTCAGGCCAGACTAGAAAACACAGTGTAGTATCTCAGTTTTTATGGCCCAGGTCCTGGGAAGGGGGACTAGCTGAGCAAGCTCAACTGTGTGACAATAGAAGAAATGGAGAAAGGAGACAAGAGAGAGGGGTGGTAGCCATCAGATTTTATAAAAAGTAACTGCCATTCGTCTGAAGGAGCACCAGAGTGCAGCTCTTAGGAAAAGCAGTAAGCCTGTCATCATTTTCCTTACCTTGCTGATTTTCACATGGTTAAGATTTCTCAATCCAAGATTCCTTTAAAAGAACATATCACTTCTCACATAACATTCCAGAAACATGGCAAATAACAAGTGTGACTGCGAAGTGAACTATGACTGGAAACTGAAGCCAGAATTTCTACATTCCTTGCAAGTACCCATAGTTCCTTTAATTATATTTGGGGCTTGTAAACAGGAAAGTGTTTCACAGATGTAGAGAATCCAAAAGGTAAGCCAAAAAAATAAAATAAATATATGGCCTGGCAACAACCGAACTAGATTAAAGCAACATTATTTACTAAGGGAGAGAAATATTTTGAAGAAATGGCTAACAACAATGGAAGCCTATGCAAAATGCTACTTTTGGGGGGGAAAGCTTTGTGACTGAGGGACAGATCGTCAGTTTTGATACATATAACAAATGTGTAAAAAATAAAATTAAGTGAAAGATTTATATGTAAAAATTGCAGCTTTAAGGCAAAAAAAATATCCCTATCTATTATCGCATTTCCAAACTTTCCTTTTAGAGGGAGAGAGAGACACAGAGAGAGAGAGAGAGATCCTATGGTCCATTACTTCTATGGTAATTACTAAAAACATCGTTACAATTCTCTCCAATATATTTCTACTGTTAAATATCTATTACTTGTTTTACTAATTTATACTTGTCTAAATTCTGAGGTTTCTACAGACTCTTTAGTATTGCATTGATCTTATCCAGATTTTCATCTATGTCACATTAGAAAGTCTCTGATGCCAGTATGAATCTCATATAATTGAGTAGTGAATCAGACCAACCATTTAAGAGGTAGTTTTCAGAGAAGGTTCAATTGTGTTTGAAAACATCTGCAAAGTACTTTCTTCCCCCTCAACATCTAGAAGGCACACATGAAATTGATTGAGGTCATTAACATGAAGTATTTCAATCAAAGTTATTATTCAACAAGAAGAAAGAATTTGTTTCATTTATTAGCAATTAACATGTTGCTTATCACTTGATTTTTTAGCACACTTATGTCAGCACAACAAGCTTGTTATCTAATTTGCTTTCCCAGAATTCCTCTCACCTCTCACTCTCCCTGGCAGGAAGTCACTGTGGTGACATCTGTTTCTTGTAGAACTATCAAGAACGATAAGCAGCTTCTTGTGTTGCTTAAGTCATGGATTTTTTTCCCCTCTTTCCTCCAACAGCTAATGTGCTCCTTTTCTGCCATATGGAAAAGATAAATACCAGAACCTAAAATATCAGAGTAAAAGAGAAATGAGAACGAAACTCTTTGAATACTGACCATGAAGGAAATACTTATGGAGAATGTTCAAAGGTGTTGAACTTCTTTGGTTATTGTTGCCAAATTGGTGACCACATCAAAAATATGTTGACTAGCAAAAAAGTTTTCTTTATGTCACTCTATTAAAAAATTAAAATGGGCACAAACTATTCAAACTATACATCGTTTCCAAAAATTTATTGTTATAGAACAAGAGACCCCAAAACTTAGTGACTTGAAATTACATTTTGTTATTAACCTGAAGAATCTGTGGTTTGATTGAGCTCAGCTTGCTGGTGCCAACTAAAGTATCTTGTACACTTGACATGAGATACGGACAGGAGGTACAGTCATCTGAAGACTCAATTGGACTAGATAAGCACAATGGCTGGCTCATATGGCTGCAGTTGAAACAATCAATATTAAAAAATGTGAAATAATTATACCTAAAATACAAATATTTTAGTAATGGGAATAATGTGGAACTTAATGTATGAAACATATTTTTGTTAATATATGATCATAAAGATGAAACCCAATATACTGTAGTTCATGTTATATAGAGTAGTCTTATAGATACAATAAAATTAGATGTTCTTTATCAAACTGGTCCCTACATATCCCTTTAAATTCAAATATTTTTCACATAGAGTTTTTCTCTGCTTTTTTTTTAAGTGAGAAAGATAAAGAGACAGAGACAGAAATAGACAGAAAAGGAGAGAGATGAGAAACATCAACTTGTAGTTACAGCACTTTAGTTCTTTATTGATTGCTTTCTCATACATGCCTTGACCAGGGGGCTCCAGCCAAGCCAGTGGCCCCGTGCTCAAGCCAAACTTTTGGCTTAAACCAGCAACCTTGGGCTTCAAGCCAAGGTTGACCTCTGAGCTCTAGCCAGCCGCCATGGGTCATGTCTTAGTGCCTGGGAGCTTAGCTAGCACTGTAACCTCTGGCACTAAGACCCACATCTCCATGCAGCTTGGGCTTCTCATGTAGCGTGATTTCAAAATGGAGGTTCTGAAGAGCAAGTGTCCCACAATACCCAGGCAATAAAAGACCAAGTTTTTATGATCCAGATTCAGGAGTCATTTGTCATCACTTATCATATTCTACTATTCAAAAAGTAGGTCACAGTGCCAATTCAAGTTCATGAGAAAGGGACCACACAAGGGCCTGAATATCTAGATATGTCTCAATTAGGGACCATCTTTGAAGACTAGTTATGGGACTCCAAGATAAAACATTATATAGAAAGACAGAAAGCCTGATCAGGTGGTGGTGCAGTGAATACAGCATCAATCTGGGACTCTGAGAACCTAGGTTTGAAACTATAAAGTCTTTGGCATGAGTGTGGGATCATAGACATGACCCTATGGTGGCTGGCTTGAGCTCAGAGGTCACAGGCTTGAAGCCCAAGGTTGCTGGTTTAAGCCAAAAGTTTGGCTTGAACAAGGGGCCACTGGCTTGGCTGGAGTGCCCTGGTCATGGCATATATGAGAAAGCAATCAATGAACAACTAAAATGCTGTAACTACAAGTTGATGATTCTCATCTCTCCCCCTTTATATCTATTTCTGTCTCTGTCTCTTTATCTTTCTCACTTAAAAAAAAAAGCAGAGAAAAACTACGTGTAAAATATTTGAATTTAAATAATTTACATATGTAGGGACCAGTTTGATAAAGAATATAAAATTTTGTTGTATCTATAAGATTGCTCTATATACATTGAACTAGTATATTGAGTTTCATCTTTATGATCATATATTAACAAAAATGTGTTTCATACATTAAGTTCCACATTATTCCCATTACTAGAATATTTGCATTTTAGGTATAATAATTTCACATTTTTTAATATTGATTGTTTCAAAACAATGATGTCTAGTATTTTTTTTAAGTTTTTATTAAATTTTTTTTCCAGAGTCAGAGAGAGGGATAGACAGGGACAGACAGATAGAACGGAGAGAGATGAGAAGCATCAATCATCAGTTTTTTGTTGCGACACTTTAGTTGTTCATTGATTGCTTTCTCATATATGCCTTGACTGTGGGTCTTTAGCAGACCAAGGAACCCACCCCTTGCTCAAGCCAGCAACCTTGGGTCCAAGCTGGTGAGCTTTTGCTCAAATCAGATGAGCCCGTGCTCAAGCTGGCGACCTCGGGGTCTCGAACCTGGGTCCTTCTGCATCCCAGTCTGATGCTCTATCCACTGCGCCACTGCCTGGTCAGGCAAGTTTTTATTGAATTTATTGGGGTGATATTGATTAATAAAATTATATAGATTTCTGGTGTGTTACTTTATAATACATCATCTGTATGTTGTACTGTGCGTTTACCAACCCAAGTCAAGGCTCCTTCCATCACCATTTATCTTCTTTTTACTCTTTTCTACCTCCTCTGAACCCGTTTTCCCTCTTGTGATCCCTATACTATTGTGTGTGTCTAGGAAGGGTTTTATTTTATTTTATTTTTGTATTTTTAAGCATAAATAATATTCCAGAAATTATTAATTTTATAACAGACCTGTGGAAGATGTACTAATATTATCACAATTTTATAGTTATAGCAACAGAGCGTCAGAGATTAAGAACTTGCTAAGAATCACATAGCTAGTGACTAGTAGAACTACAACTTGACCCTAAAGAATATGAACCCCGAGTTTATAGTCTTAAAATATAAGAGCTGTTACAAAGCCTTATACTTAGAACAGTGTCTCAGTAACTAGTAACATGGTCATGTTTCCTTGCAATGGAATCTAGGGCAGGGTTTTGAGTAGTGTCACCTAACTTTAACCAAAGACCCCCGTGAAGACATCTAGAATAAGGTGATTTGATTATGCATTGCAGTGTGGAAGAACATACAACATGGAAACATGGGTATGTCTGTAAGAGGGTTTTAGAAATAGCTTATGATAGTATTTGGGCTTTGGTGGGGTGACTTTGAGGAAGGACTAAAGAAGAAGCAATGTGCTCTAGCATAGATGCTGTCAGAAAGCCAGGAAAAAATCTATGATTGGGTATCTCAAAAACCCCAGTCAGACTAGAATCAGAATAAGGATGTAGTAGCAGTCACTCAAGTTAGCCAAGAGAGGGAGAGGCTTGGTATTTTGTGGCTTACCTGATGACCTAATTTTTGTTTGTGCTTAGACAAAATAATGAAATGGTCTTGTTTTTCTTTCACTTTTTCATGATCTCAGAGAGATCTTGTCTGATGTTGTTGTTCTATGAGATTGTCATATCCAAAAGGAGAACAATATGACCTAATACTGAGGAACCAGCCAGCATTTAAGAACACTAAAGACACTTGCTGTGACTGTCAGACCACTTTCTGGATATCAGGATATTATCTTTTAGTAGGGTAACTTTTTTGAGTGAATACGGTGTCCTATTTTAGCACATCATTATTTTTCTTTAATACTTAAGGTGTTGAATCAAATATCTGTATAAAGGCACTGTATATTTGTAACTTGTAAATTTTAAGTGATATTTTTAATAAAATACTTTATTAAAGATCATTTTATTTTTAATTATCCATATCTAAAATTAATTTATTTTAAAATATATTACTACTATGTTTTGGATGAAAACTTTTTCTCAGAAGAACAAACTTCTAATTTTTTAATGGCATTAAAGGAGGAAAGTTTGATATATCAACAAGCTGATTTTATATTAATTAGGCATATGTTTTAACACTAACAGTAAGCTGGTACTTTGACATTGATTACTTTTGGCATTTTTTCTATAACATTTATAATTAAAGAGGAGATCAGAGCTTTTGAATCCAGATATACTGAGAGGTTAACTTAACACGGGAATTCTATTCCACATAAATTGTTGATAATATACTGCAACCATATAGAGAAGTGTTTTTGTCTGTTTATTTTGTTTTGTTTTTTTCATTTATTTTATTTTATTTATTTATCTTAGAGAGGAGAGAGAGAGGGAGAGAGGGGGGGGAGAGAGAGAGAGAGAACAGGGGGGAGGAGCTAGAAGCATCAACTCCCATATGTGTCTTGACCAGGCAAGCCCAGGGTTTCGAACCGGCAACCTCAGCATTTCCAGGTCGACACTTTTGTTTTATTTTTTTCAACACACTTGGCCATCTTTGCTGATTTGATTAAATGTCATTAATTTTCCAGGCAGGGTTCAGAAATCAGGTGGTAGAATTTGACGTTAAGGCTAAAAAGCAATACAAGGTAATTTGGTAGGAAAAAAAAAAAACAAAACGAAAACTGTTAGTTCCTAAGGTGTGAGAAGTTTCACTTTTTCAACTACTTATTTCTGTCTATCTTTCAAAATTCAGCTTAGTTTTCACTCTTTTGCTTGAGTTAAAGGCCTGTTCTTAGTGGCCCCTAAAATCTTGTTACTATCTGTCCTTATTTTTGTCTGTCCCCTCCACTAGATTTTAGATACTTCAAGGATGAAGTTATTCATTTCCTTATCTCATTGCTTAACACAATGTCTACCATCTAATCGGTGCTCAAAAATAACTATTGAATTAATGAGTGGATATTAAGTTTTACTCTTGGTTCATAAATACAAGGTGGAGCAAAGCAGGTCTACAGCTGTGAAGACATGAACCACAGAGTGTATCCTTGTTTTATGATTTATTAATTATTGTATTATCTTCCATACAAACAATTATAAACCTACTTCTGCTCCACTATGTAATTTGGTTAAGAAGCAATTATTTTCTCATAATTAACAAAGTTATTGGTAAGTGGTAGTGAAATTGTAACCTAATTCCATTAAAGCCTACAATAAATAGTCAGTTTACTTTAAAAATAAAGTGGTGTTCCAACTTATGTATGATCTAATTTATTAATCCTTAATATGAAGTTGCATCATTTTTATTTTCTGTACCAAGAAGACAAGATGTTTTTTAAAAGAGTATTTTTATTGTTTTGTTTTTTGGAATTTGTTTAGAAAATACAAAACAGGTGTGGAACATCTGTAGTCATTTTGAAAAACTTATAAAATAATTTTTGAGTGTATATTTCAGAAAACACATGCAAATTTAGCTTTATTTCTAATGCAAATAAAAATATATTGATATTCATTAGCACCACCTTGAAATTTTTTAATTAATATTATAACTTCAAAAAATGAACTTCAATATTTAGAGTACTAAGAGAAAAACAAATAAAACAAACTAGTTAATTCATAGGTATTTATAGGCAGATATGGCACATTAAATAGAGTTGCTATAGGCTGTTATTCAGGGAAAATTCATAACATTTCCTTTGAGCTCAGATTTTACAAAAAAAAATTTATAAGTTAGTAGGTGACAAAAAGGAAATTTAATTATTTTGTTTATTCTTCCCATTGTTAAACTGAACAGAAAACAATAAAAACAACAAATACTGCCAACAATTCAAGTTGTACCAATCAATAATAATTCCATAAATTGTAGTAATACTAACTAGAGTAATTTTTGCATCTCTTACAACTCCATTAAAGGTTATATATACAGTCAAAGCAGAAATAAAAAAACTCCCAACAAAGAAAAATCCCGGATTGGATGGCATCATAGGTGAATTTTACCAAACATTCAAAGAAGAAATAACACCTATCCTTCTCAAACTATTCCAAAAAATTCAAGAGAAGACTCTCAAGCTCATTTTATGAAGCATGCATTCTTCTAATTCCAAAACCAGATAAAAACACTGCAAAGAAAGAAAATTATAGCCCAATATTCCTGATGCACATAGACGCTAAAATCTTCAACAAAATATTAATGAACCAGGTCCAGCAATACATTAAACAGATTATACACCATGAGAAAAATACAATACAATAAAATGAAGGTTATGTTAGACTCTCTGAATAACATGAAAGAAATGTAAGAAGATATCCAAAGAAGAGTCATTTTTTAAAAGTGGGATAGATAGTGAAACAGACTCCTGCATGCGCCCCAACTAAGATCCACACCCCTGTCTGGGGCTAGCTCAAAACAATTGAACTATTTTTAGCATCTGAGGCTGACAGTCTTAGACTAGCAGAGCTATCCTCAGCACCTAGGACCAATGCTAGAACCAATCAAGCCACTGGCTGCGGGAGGGAAAGAGGGGAGAGGGGAGAGGGGGAGAGGGAGTAGGAGAGAATCGTCGCTTCTCATGTGTGCCCTGACTGGTGATGAAACCTGGGATGTCTGCACGCTGGGATGATGCTCTACCCACTGAGCCAACAGGCCAGGTCCTGTTTTCTTTATTAAGAGAAAAACTCAGAAATATTTTATTCACACTTTCAGATAAATGTGTTGTAATTGCTTTCATCATAATTTAATTAAACAAAATGTAGCTAAATCAGTGAAACACAATTTAATTCATAACCAAACTTAGAGAACAGAAAAAACAGTTTGTTTTATGAGTAATTTAAAATTGATTTACATAATTACTAGTAGAAACTTTATAATAAAGTTATAAAGTTTAATAACTTTATAACAACTTTATAATAACAACTTTGATTTGCTGACCTTAAGGAATTTGTACAAGGTCACAAAACTAGTAAGCAGCCTGATCAGGATCAAAATCCAGGAAGACAGTTTTGTACCCAAACCCTGAGACTCTATAGAGCATCTGGTGGTTCTTCATTTACAATGAGGAAGCTAAGGTCTACTGAATTAACATAACTTGTACAAAGCTACACAGAAAATCTTTGTTGATACCAAAACCAAGCCTGACTAGTTTACTGCATGTCCCAAATATTTCCCACTATGACAAACTGCTCCCCCACTTCCCCAGAAGCTCCAATTTCTCTCAATATCATAGATTTCTACTTTTTTCTCTCCCAGTCACTCCTTTTCTAAGATCTGAGCCTTTTTCCAGGGGCCAACATATCTGCTCCATCCATGGGCCATCCTCATACAACACTCCACATCCACCTGGGCTTTGGTGTAGGCCATTTGGCAAAAACAGAAAGATCCTGAAGTAAGCCAAGAAGATAAGAGTGCTGCATTTTTAGACTGACAAAGAGATCTGACAAAAGATAAATAATGAGGTGTTGGTCAAATAAGTTTGTAAATATAATATATATGTTTGTTTGCTTACAGTTTGTATTGGGTGTGGTGGACAGGCTATAATCAGGCAGGGTCATTATTTTAAGACTAAGCTTTTCCTCACATTCTTGACTGTTGCATGATAGGGGGTGGTGCACTCTCATGAGGAATCCCATTATGCCTCAGAAAGTGACTTTGTATCAGAGACTTTCTTATTTGTATATATTGGATTAAAGGTTTTGATTTCTACACTATAAAGGAGAGCAGAGAAAGACCACGTGGAAAAGAGGAGAAGCAGCCAAGATGGCGGAGTGCTGAAGGAGAAGAGTTTGTGCAGAGTTTGTGCAGAGAGAAGGAGATGGGGAACAGAGGTGAATAAGGCTGGTGAGGTAGACACCTTTGATTCTGGGAAACTCTGATAAGTCAGTAGCTTTGTGAGTGCTGAATGAGTGGGTTTTGGCGCCCAGTGTGTGTTTTTACTTGTCCACCGGGTGCAAGCTAGGATTAAAGCTAATGGTCCACCAGTTCTTGGCTCCGTTGTTTCATTATCGACTCTCCGAATCAAATGCGAACCTGCATGGGCCAGGCGGCTGTGATGGTGGCCGTAGCTACTGGATTTACATGAGAAGAGTGAGAAATCTTGAAAGGGTGAGAACAAGAGAATAGGGGTCTTACTATGAAAAAGAAAGAATTGCTGGAGCAAAAGAAATTTTCTGGTTCTGAACATTTGGAAGGTGATGTTATGGCTGTCTTCTAGTTGCCCCTCCAGATCCATTCTTCACTTGTATTCACCCCGTATCCGTTGTCACGCAGGAGGTCTAGACCTGAGGCTGCTGCAGGATTTCAAAGAAACCACAAGGGGGACCAGATGGAGCAAACACAGCCTTTGTTACTTACATACAAGGGCAGCACTGATAGCAGCCAGATTGGTGACAGTTCCGAGCCCTGCTGGGTGAGGTTGCAGCTTAAACAGTTAAGCCCTGGGCGTTACTCAACAGAAACTAAGCAAGTAAACAGGGAATAGGAGGAAGGGTAAGGGCCTATTCTATATTTCCCCTTGATACATATCTAGTGACACAGTTCCTCTGTACTTAGTGAAACCTTAGTTTCAGTTACCCTTTTTCTCATGAGCCGAGGTTCAGGATCCGTGATCACAGTGCCATGCGGCTGGGTGGAGGGGGTGGGCATGTTCAGCAGGGGACCCTATACCTGGGATGCTGGCTTCTCTTTCCCTCTGGCAGTGGACATTCCCATTAGGCCCCTGAAGGAAGAAGAAGTGTGAGGGCAGGTATTTATTCCCCCCTTTCCTCTCATTAGTTCACTGTGACTTGGCTATGAGAGTCTTCCACAGTCTCCCATCTGGTCGGGACACTTCTCCTTAGCCTGTCCTTTCTGAGTTTCAGGAGCCACCTCCTTTCGTTGCCCCTTCAAACATCACAGTGCTGATGGTTATGTGGTTACGTCAGGTTGGCAATTCCAGAGCATGCAGTGTCCCCAAGTCCCTGACTAATACAGCGGGTCAGGAAGATCAGGGATAACTACTCAATAAAAAAGGCATATTTCAACTGCATATTATTAAGAAGCTTTTTCCAAACCATTTCAATAAAGGATGCAGCCCGAGGAAACAATAATCTTCAGCATTTGAAGATCGAAGTCGGGGAGGTAAGACTATTCAGTACAGGGAAGCCCTCTGAAAGGAGATCCCAAACGCACAGGAAATCAACGCAAAAGTAAATTGTGCTTGTTGCTAAAAGGCTACTGTTCAAAGCACTTTAGCAAGCATGGCCTTGAACAGCCACTCATTTAATAAAGTAGTTTTAGTTTAGACCCAATCTTTGTATATTATATTTTTAAGTAAAGGTCTGAAATGAAAATAAATAAGAATATATAATATTTATGTACTTAGTATATACTAAAAACTTGACTAAGTACTACTTTTTTTTTTTTTTTTTGGTATTTTTCTGAAGTTGGAAACTGGGAGGCAGTCAGTCAGACTCCCGCATGCACCCAACCGGGATCCACCCAGCATGCCCACCAGGAGGCGATGCTCTGCCCATCTGGGGCATTGCTCTGTTGCAACCAGAGCCATTCTAGCACCTGAGGCAGAGGCCATGGAACCATCCTCAGCGCCCGGGCCAACTTTGCTCCAATGGAGCCTTGGCTGCAGGAGGGGAAGAAAGAGACAGAGAGGAAGGAGAGGGGGAGGGGTGGAGAAGCAGATGGGCACCTCTCCTGTGTGCCCTGGCCGGGAATTTAACCCGGGACTTCTGCACGCCAGGCTGACACTCTATCACTGAGCCAACCGGCCAGGGCCTAAATACTATTTTTAATGTCAAGTTTATTGAGGTTTAATTTATATAGAGTAAGAATTAAAAAATAAATAGTTAAAACAAAAGTGACCAAATCCCTGTCCCCAGGGATATGCCATGGACATAGTATAAAGTTAGGTGCCCATTACTGACTAAAAACATACCATCTTAGAAATGCAGAGAAAACACGAATTTACAATCTGTTAGTAGGTGATAACTGTAACTAGCCTTGGAGTAGAAGTCGTACTTACTGGCCCTGGCCTGTTGGTTCAGTGGTAGAGCATCGTCCTGGTGTGTGGAGGTCCCGGGTTCAATTTCCTATCAGGGCACACAGGAGAAGTGACCATCTGCTTCTCCAGCCCTCCCTCTTCTCTCTGTCTCTCCTCTCTCTTTCTCTCTTTCCCTCCCACAGCCATGACTTGATTGGCTCAAGGGAGTTGGCCCCAGAGTATGGCTCCATAGCCTCCACGTCAGGCATTAACAGATGGTTCTAGATTGCAATGAGCATCACCTCCTAGTGAGCTTGCCAGGTGGATCCCGGTCAGGCAGCAAGCGGAAGTCAGGCTCTCTGCCTCCCCTCCTCTCACTAAACAAAAAGAAAAAGAAATCGTACTTAGGATTCACATCCCCAATTCTAAATCCAGGTTCTGCTATGTGCTTGGGGGACAAAAAGATTACATTACCTCTCTAGGCCATAGTTTCTTCTTTTCTAAAATAGAGATTGCCATTTATGTAGCTTAAATAAGTTGACATGAAATGGCATTTAGCACAGTGTCTGGCACACAGTAAGAGCTCAATAAATGTTAGCTACTAACACTGTCAGGGACATGTTGTCAATTCCACTGCAAATCCCAACCTGGCCTCTTGCTGGACTTTCTGCTATGTTCAGGAAGATCTGTGTCTATGAATCTACTTATTTAATTTCTTCCTTGTTCCATCAGAGTTTAAGATAGCATCTGTTAGTATTAGGAAGCTGAAGCTTATCTGAAGATAACGAATAATGAGACTTTGTTCTTTCAACTTTTGAGGTTTAAGATTCAGCTTCATAGTTGAATAATCGATAGACACTTCATATATAGTAGCACAGCCTGTGAAATACCCCATCTACATTTATTGGCCTCTATGCCAATGTAAATTACTGAGTATTCTGCCATAGTAACTTATTAGTCTAGTTCTAATTTACAAAATAAAAACAGTAAGGTATGGGCAATTAAGACATGTCAATAGTAAACTGAGTGTTAAAGATAAAATCAGGATTAAATATCGATAAAGTGTTTCTCTTCTTTTTGCTTTCCAAACCAAACCAACCACACACACACTCACACCCCTATATATAAAAAATATATACATATACTTGTAAATGTATAACCATAGATATTATATATGAATATATAATATATAGGTATATGTATATGCATGTGTATATGTATATATTTATATATGTGTATATAGTAATATACATCAAAAAATAGATCTGCATTTGAATTAATTTTATCTTTCAATCTTAGAGTTTGGGGCTCCTTATATCTCCCAAAAATGTTACAAAAACAACTACATTGGATTTTCTTATTCTTTCTCTTGTTATTAATGCAGTATCAAGGACAGAAGGAAAAAAACAAGAAACCTCTAAATTTATTCCAGAAAAATAAAGGGTAAAATTTACACGAGTTAAATTTTTTATTCTCCTTAATTGTTAGCAATATATCTTTTAGAATATTTTTTTGTGAATTTGAGATAATTATTTTTTTATTATTTTGAAATTAAACTTAATGACATTGATCAATAAGAGTACATAGATTTCAGGTGAACATCTTTATAGCATTTGAACTGTTGCTTGCGTTGTGTGCCCGTCACTCAAAGTCAAATCATTTTTCATCACTGTATATTTGTCCCTTTTTACTCCCCTCCTCCAGCCCCCTCCCACCAGGTAATCATTTGACTTCTAATTCTTGATAGACTGTCTTGAGTATTCAGAGTGTATGGTAAATCCGTTGTGTCAAGGCACACATAAAAAAAAAACCTTATTATATTTAAAAGGAAAATTCCATCAGCCACCTGAATGAAAGCATTACAAATGTGAATTGAGCATGTGAAGCAAGTTTAGATACTTTTCAGTGGATGTCTCATCATTTGGATTCACCTGATGTTTGAATCTATAGAATCTTGAAAAAAAAAAAATCCAGCTTTGGAGTAAAATTTAGAAAGACAGAACCAAGCTGCCAAAGTCAAGCAGTGAGAACTGTCACTTGATCTGCCAGGGAATAAAATTGGCAGGTTTTGCTTGGCTATGCCACAGGTGGAACATAATCTTGATGGCTTTGTTTACAACTCTCTTAAGAATTTTTTTTTTCTGCATCATTGAAATCTGGTTCAACTCAGTCTGACAGATGGACATCCGCTTTGTAGAAACGTGGGAGACCCTATAACTCAGGGCTGAAAGAGACATGGTCACCAGTCTTCCTGGGAAAGGACATCTGTGGCCTGGTTTCCTTTTCCTACCCCCAGGCGTGCTCTCTACAAACAGTAATATACGACATGCCCCCTGCAGATAATCCCGTTATATTCCTTAAGCTCCTATGTGAAGGGAAAAACCAGATGAGTGAGTTATAGTAATAAATTCTGAATTTCCGTAGCTGCATTTTAAACCATTCTATGTGATATATACAGTGTGACTTAGCGCCAAAGGTTTACTGTCATTAAAACGGAATCAGGCCTTGGCTCCATTCTTTAGGATCAGCTAAAAAGAGTCAATGCTCAAAAATGTTATTTGAAAGTTACTTTTGAGATGTGTGTCGTTTTTATTCAGAGATTGAATTTTATGAAGAATTTGAAACTGGGATAGCTCAATCATGAATATTACAAAATCTTATGTATTTTTCCCTTTCCTGTTGCTTCATCTTTCTGTAAACTGTGTTATCCTTTTATCCATTTGGAAATGCAAGACCTAAAAGGCTGATTAGAGGGATATATAATAGCACCTTGGGTAATGAACTATCTTTCAAGAAAGTTTATTTTGAAAACAAACTGCCTGTATTTTTTTTAAGACTGGCAATCTCTACAGATATATGTGAGTGCAAATTTCCTTACACTGATTCCTCTCTCGCCTCTGTGACTTCTGTGCCCACGGTAGCGACACGGCTCTGTGCTCAGCCTTGACTGCAGGACTTGGAGGTTGTGTCCTTGCAGAAATACGCTACTCCCTTGGAAAATTCTTCCCGCATATCTCCAAGCTTTGGGCCCTCTCCTAACTCAAGGTTCCGTTCTAGAGTGACTTTATCAGGCTTCCTTTCCATACCCACTCCACTGAATCACTTTCTATCCGCCCTCTGTTTTTCCTTCTTAACACATCACTGTGATTACATTTATTTTTGCATCGTCTGTCTCCCATACTAGAATATAAGCTACGTCAGAGCTTCAGCTGTTTGGTTGTTTGTTTTTTTTTCCTTTTTCCCTATTGTATGCCAGTACCTACAAAAGTGCCTGGCATATAATAGTTACTCAATAAATATTTCTTGAATCACTTAAGATGAATGGCCCCAGAGAAAACAAATACATCTAATGCCCTCTCAGACTTCCTTAAATAGACTCCTCCCCTTGAGTCTTCCACGTTCTCATTTTCTCTTACCAAATTTTCAATCAGACCAAGGAGGCTTTAACATCTGTTCCAGTTTTAAATTTTTCTTTTAGTATTTCTGACTCTGGTTTTCACCTTCCTGTTAGTGTCTCTGCCTCTGCGTACGGGAGGAAAACTCAGGGCAAGGTCAGGGGCGGCTGCTTCGTATCTATTGAATACTTTCTAGACCAGGGGTCCCCAAACTTTTTACACAGGGGGCCAGATCACTGTCCCTCAGACCATTGGAGGGCCGGACGATAAAAAAAAAAAACTATGAACAAATCCCTATGCACACTGCACATATCTTATTTTAAAGTAAAAAATCAAAACGGGAATACAATATTTAAAATAAAGAACAAGTAAATTTAAATCAACAAACTGACCAGTATTTCAATGGGAATTATGGGCCTGCTTTTGGCTAATGAGATGGTCAATGTCCGGTTCCATATTTGTCACTGCTAGCTGTAACAAGTGATATGATTTGCTTCCGGAGCCGTGAGGCATGCGTCCTGTGTCACCGGAAGTAGTACTGTACTTGAGCGACGCCGTGCTCTGCGGCACCGCCACATACAGTACTCCAGGAGCACAGGATGCGTCTGCATCCTGTGCTCCTCTCACTGACCACTAATGGAAGAGGTGCCCCTTCCGGAAGTGTGGCGGGGGCCAGATAAATGGTTTCAGGGGGCCGCATGCGGCCCATGGGCCGTAGTTTGGGGACCCCTGTTCTAGACTATGCTTTTGAGAAGATATGAGGTTTTCCTCATAATCCATGCTTTTTTCTTGGCCTTAGGATCCACCCCGGAAAAACCCCCTGAGAGTTTCCGTCTGTCCGATACTCAGTGCGCCATTTTCTGAGAGTTCCTGCAAGTGAACACTTGGAGCCGGTGGAGTGGAAGAGGCAGAGCCCCAAGTACAGCTCCTCCTCCTCTTTCCCACAAGCGTTGTCTCCCGCGTCGTGCACTCGCAAACCTCAGATCTCCCAACACTTTTGTTGGCATTTTATTTAGGATATGAAAATATCTCAAAATAGGAAACTTCCATTCATGCCCAGCTTTTGAATCCATGAATCAAGTCCTATTTCTCTGGTATTTTTTTCTGTCAATGATTGTGACTTCGTTTTAAAAACAAAACAGTTTGCACTTATCAGAAAGCCAGTCAAAGGTTCTTCCTTAGACCCCCCTAACAAAAGTGTGACCACTCCATCCCCCTCTTTGTAGTGGCCAGATCACAAAAACCCCTCTGTCCCACATGACAGTAAACAACATGGGAGAGAATCTTGGAGGAGAGATACACTTTGGAGTCCGCTGAAGCCATGGGCGCCTTGGTTCCCAATGCATGTTTGTGACTCAGTCTTTTCTATCATCCTTAGTAAGCGACCAGAAGACTCCTCCAAGAACTGCAGAGAGCCGCCTCCACAGAGGAGAAGTAGTACACGGGCTTGAGTATCAGGCACTTTTTGACAGTGAAAGATTGTATAGTCAGAAATAAGAGGCTGGCGTTTCAGAGTGAGGCTGGAGCTGGAGACACATGTATACAAGCTTTCTTAGTATCCTGAAGGTACCGTGTAGGGCAAACATGAACACACTGAAATTCTGCTTTTTTTAAAAAAAAAATACTTTGACAACCTAGTTTTGTTGGGTTCTCAGAGTAGTTCTGCTACTAAATCTATGAGCATTAAGTAAAACTTTCTTTTTGCCAAATAAGCTGTACCTAAACTGATTATTATTCGTTTAAATTACTATGGAAAGCTTTATAGATTTTACTGCACTATCTTACCTTATTTTTCCCCCCGATGATCTATTCTATAAGCCCTGGAATCTTTTCCTTTTCTTCGCTTAAGACATACGTTATTCCCACCTGTTCAGTGAGTTTAAATGATGAAGTTAGATCAATCAAAGGTACATTACTCACATTGGTAGTATTTAAATATAATATGAGGAGGGGGCAGAGAAACTTTAATGCTTTTTCATACCTCTTTCACCGGCAAATGCGGATGACATCGAGGAGGCCTCCCCATTAGAACACATAAACATTTCCCTTCAGAAAGAAGCACAATCTCCAGAAAGCAACAAAATCTGTCCCCAAAATACAAGTCATGTAGTAAGCTAACAAGAAAGCCACGGCAGCCAGGTGTTAGTGGCATCTTATTCTTAGCAATAAGGAGCGGCAAGAGCAGAGATAAACTGACATCAGTGGAAACAACTAGAATGCTTGTAAAACTGACCTTTTTTAGCCCTGGCCAGTTGGCTCAGTGGTAGAGAGTCAGCCTGGCGTGTAGGAGTCCCAGGTTCGATTCCTGGCCAGGGCACACAGGAGAAATGCCCATCTGCTTCTCTACCCCTCCCCCTCTCCTTCCTTTCTGTCTCTCTCCTCCCCTCCCGCAGCCCAGGCTCCATTGGAACAAAGTTGGCCCAGGCGCTGGGGATGGCTCCATGGCCTCTGCCTCAGGTGCTAGAATGGCTCTGGTTGCAACAGAGCAATGCCCCCGATGGGCAGAGCATCCCCTCCTTGTGGGCATGCCAGGTGGATCCCGGTCGGACACATGCTGGAGTCTGTCTGACTGCCTCCCAGTTTCCAACTTCAGAAAAATACAAAAAAAAACAAAAAAAACTTTTTTGTTTGAACTCTTAACCCTTTTTTGAACTCTTAACCCTCACTTTTCTCTAAGCAGGAGGCCGACAGGTAGACTGCTGGGACTCACCTTAACTGCAGGAAACATCTGGACACCTATCAGTTTTATCTATTTCCTACCTTGCTTCCAAAGAATTAGAGCTTCCGGTGATTACAGAGAGAGAGAGAGAGAAATGAGAGTAGAAAAAATGAAACTAGAGATGAGGTCAGTACATGAAATGCAGGCCATAGGTCTGGTGGATTTGATCTGGATGGACTACACTGCAGGTTTGTCTCTTATAGCTTTCCAGAAACCAAGTAAAGTGGGAAACATAATAAATTATTTGATGTAACTGTCCACAAGATAAAATCAAACCAGTGGCTCAGCAGTTTTCCAGATATTGAGTAAAATGTTTCACATATATAAGACTTATAATGTCATAAATAATGTTCTTTCCAAAACAGACTTTATAATAAATATAAAACATTTTACAGAGATGTTTCTCATAACATGCTAATGATGTGATGAGCCATTTAAAAGAAATGTGCATATAACCCAATCAAGAATCTTCTCTGGAAAATTTAATACCATGAGCTGAAGGTACTGGACAGGATAGTTTTTTCCCCAGAGACTATTTGGTAAGGTTGAGTAGCTCTACCTAACATATACCTCTTGAGAAGTTTCAGAAATGCACATATACTATATTGTTGGTAATGTGTACACATTTCTATTTTTAATTCAGCATACTTCAGGAAAATGTGGCTACTACTTTTTTTCCCCAATTGTTTTTTAATGTCAAGAATATTAATGAGAAAACATATCTTATTAGACATACATCTTTTTGTAAAGTGTTTTATTTGAACTTGTAAGACCAATGGAATTTGCTTAAAAGTGACAATTATATACTAAACATAAAGCATTAGCTGACTTTATTGAAACAAGTATGAATTTAGCTTTGCATAGTAAGCCTACCTCACAATGAGAATGTACAACTATTGTCTGACAACACAGGACTCTGTCAACATGTTGAGACACTGTCTTCTACTTTCCGTTTGCATTGAGTCTGTATATGTATGCCCAGAGAACTGAGAATCCATAGCGCTTCCTCCATATCCAGTGATGATGTTACCAGCGTCCTGTAGCTTTGCAGGTGAATCCAGATCAGCTGTCTCCTTTTCTCATACACCTGTTCTCTTGCTCTCCCCTTTGCTTTTGTAGTCTCTCTTTGTGCATCTGCACATTCTAGATAGACAGTGTGATCCGTTTCTGCTGAGGCTGCTTCTCTCCTTTGAGGTTTTCTTTCCACATGCTTGGTCTCTGTCATACTCTCATGGTTTTCCCTTGCCCTCCTGCTGCTGCCTGTCCTGAACTCACACTTAACTCTTGGGGGCCAGGTGTCCCCAAAGGTATTATTCCCATTCGGTGAGCTGACCTTTCCCAGGCTGTTCTTCAGCTTCCACATTTAGACCTTTTCATGTCTTGAAACCTCAGGAAGTTCAGTATTTATGGAAAGAAGCCTCTGAAGTTTTAGTAAAAGTCACCAAGAAGACGACTGCCCTCTCCCCGGGAATCCAAACAAGTCTCTACACTTGATGCTTTCCTTCTCCTTTCATTTGAAGTGCTCATGTCACAGCTACGAGAGGAAATCAAAGTACCTTTCTATCCCTAGGGCTCTTCAGACATCAGAAGAACTTTGATACCAAGTATTGCCTCAATGCGTGTTACACATGCATCCTTATCTTTCAAGAAGTGAAAGCTCAAAAACACAGAGCAGGGCTCTGGCTAGGTGGCTCAGTGGATTCTATGGAGGGAACTCTTTTGAACTGGATAATTAATTGTAGTTCCCAAGAGTAATTGGCACCCAGTGAGAACCTCACATGTTTGGAAGGATCCCATAATCAGGGTAAAGCTTGTAAAACAATCCAGGGAAGTATGGTAGAATGATCCCATCAAACATTCATTTCAACCCTTTATTTCCTCTGATAATTGACATCTATAATTGGTAGATAAAGCAAAAAGTACAGGTGATGAATAGACTTTTTAAACAAGAAATTGTGATTAACAAGAACTAACTTATTCAGTCCTTTTTTTTAATAAGTACTTTACAAATACTAATTTATTCTTACTAATTTCCAGGCAATTGGTATATCATTATTATCTGTATTTTAAAGATGAATAAAGCAAGAGAGAGAGAGGTTAAATAAACTTTTCAGTAAATTATCCATGGGTACACTGCTACTGAATGGAAAAATCTAGATTTGAACACTGCAGGCTGGATTCAGAATCTTTGCTCTTAATTGCCACACTATAATTCTTACTTACAAACAGGAAATCAGAAATACACCCTGAGGGATATAAATTGCATGTAATCCTATACAAATTTGGATTCTGATGTATTTTGATGGTTACAGAGAGTACCAGTAAATCAATAGTAATAGTAACTCAATTTATTATAGGCTGAGCATTTTGCACACATCATGTCTAACAGTAATATTTCAAAGCTATTAGGTACACAAATAAAGAAATGAATATATTAATTCCTTAAGTTCTTATAGTCAGTAAGTGTCATCACTATATTTAAAGCCAGATCTCTCTGGATTCAAAAATATTCTGTTCTAGGATCGTTCTCACTTGGGACTATTAGATAAAAACAAACAAACAAAAACAATAATTGTGGTCCATAGTTCTTCTAAATCTTAGTAGACTGCCACCAATATATTTTTGTCAACAAACTTGGAAATAAGCATAATGTAACAAGAAGAAAGAAGAGAATGAAAAACGAGATTAAGGTTTGCTTAAGTTGCATTAACCTTTGGTCAGCATCGACAACTGAAATGGGTAAATAGAAACTGACCCACAATTCCAGTTTTAGCTAATGTCATATTTCTTTAAGAATAACTTCCAGATGCTGGCTTGGGTGTCCACTTTATTATTTCTGGCAAAGAAAACTTTTGTATTTTGCCAGCCTGAAAGAGCAAATCGATTAATCAGTGCCAGCCATAATTAATTCTTCCAGCATAAAAGCACAGGACTTTTCCTTGGAATGATTTTAGTTATAACCATCTTTTTCCTTATTTCTGCTGGTGGGGATGCACATTTGTATTTCTACCAGGACCTGTGTCAGACTTTAGTGTTATTCTGTCAATTTAGAGAATTAATTATCATGAACTAACAAAATCTTTGGGGAACAGAAGTAGTCTTTCTAAAGCAATGGTTTTTAAACTTTGGTATTTATTATTAGAATAACCTAGAGCAGGTGTGGCCAACAGTTTTTGCTCCCAGGCCAGATTAGAAAGAACACTTTTTTTACGGGCTGGATGAAATAATAAAATTAAAAATCGTTAAATACAAAAAAGATTCATTTAAGGAAACAAAATTTTATTATGTAATTTGTTTATGAATAAATGTGAGTGAAAAAAATTTTAATATACAATATTATTTTAATAAAAATATTTTTAATAACAATATAATTACATATAAATATCCAAACTGTACTGCAATCAATTGAAACAACATTTAATTAATAGAATGAGCTTGAAGGGGTTATATCGCAAATAAAACAATTATTTTGTTTTACAAACAGCCTGGACACGTTTTCAGTTATCCACTGCAGCTATTGTCTATGCTACAGTGCCACTTGATTCAGCACACTTGACCACAAAATAACGAATTGTTTGACCTTGGGTGGGCATTGGCAAACTCCGCCAAAATGAATGTGGGTTTCACATCGCCGCTAAATGTCAAACAGTTCATATCGAGTACAGATGAGTACAAAAAGTGTAAATCTTTATAACAGAATTTTTAAAAAAATAAAGAAGTATCGTGAATCCATTCAATCAATTATTGGAAGTTAACCCTAGATTAGTCACACGCAGAATTCTTTTCCACGTAGCACTATCTTCTTAAATATCTCAATTTCCAATAATCAAAGATGCTTCCAATTCTGAGTAGCTGAGATTTTAAAGTAGCGGGTAATATTAAAAATTTAATCGCGGGCCACATAAACTCATTACAAGGGCCAGATCCGGCCCACGGGCCTTATGTTGGCCATGCCCGACCTAGAACATTAAAAACTAACATAGAGTCTAGGCTTGTTGAAGTAATATAGGGTCTGGGTCTTGGCATTTTTAACTACTTACCAAGTGATTTAATCTAATACAAGGTTGAGAAGTTTGTTTGATGATGGTGCACAGCAGCCCTTTTCTGCTTCTCAAAACTGAGCCAGTGAAGCTTCCCAGGTTCACGTCTCCTTTCTCTACCCTGTTCTTGAACTAAAACAATAGAGTTTAGTAGAAGCTGCCCTTGCCGATCCAAATGACCTCTAAGTTAGCTTCTGAATCACAACTTCTCCCTGTCTATGCGCCCGGTTCCCAGGGTTGAACTTAGATTCTAATCTTCCTTGTGCTCCTGTAATCATCTTGACATGGGGGGGTCTTTCCTTATGGTTCTGGCTCTGTAACCAAAGTTACCCCTGGTTCCGACCAGTCCCTCTGCCGGGGGTCCTGAAATATACCAGGTGAAGTCAACTTCCACATAAATGTCTCTTAAGCAATTTACTCACCTCACTTGATTTTTGAATGCCACCAAATAAGTCTTCTCAAACTTTCCTTTGCGTTAGGCAAGCCTCCAAGGCGGCCCCAGTGATTCCTTCCTGCTAGACGTCACACACTTGTGTAATTCCTTCATGTTGAGTGTAGTCTGGACTTCTTGATACTCTTTTAATGAATAGAAAATTGCGTAAGTGATGGGATGTCACCTCCGAGACGAAGTTATGAAAAGACTGTGGCTTCCATCTTGGCAAAGTTTCTCTCCCCCACTCTCTTGGATTGCTGGCCCTGGAAGCAGACAGCTGCGGTGTCCGGAGGCAGCCTGTGAAAAAGGCCCACCTGGCGAGGGACCCACCGCCATAAAGCAAGCTGTTGGAAGAAATGTGATCGAACTTGTGTAGCATAGTAATAATCTCTTTGGGCGATTTAAGGCAGGAATCGGTGTTAATGGGCTCAGTGAGAATTGCTCACCTCGAGTTCTCAGTTTATGAAAGGAGATGTCCAAAAGAACAAACCATATTAGATGTACAGCGATCGTCCAAAAAAAAAAAAAAACAACTGCTGGAAGAAATAAGATAAACCGTATGTGAGCATAGAAATCTGTTATATGTATCTGCCGAGAGCACTGCTGGCTGGTTCTAAAATATATATACAGCCAACTCTTGGATTTTATACAAAAGGCTTCACGAGTGAAGAGGAAGGAACAAAGAAGAGGAAGAGTGAAATGCTGTCTTCCGAGGAGTTCTTGAAATTCATTTGGAACCCGTGTCTTGGCACGAGAGAGCAGCGTTAAGACCGTGACCGCCCAGCCAAGGCTACAGAACACAAATAAAGGAGAGCGTATTGGAAATTACAATTACTGAGCCACAAATTTAACAGAGCAGGAAAAGAAATTTCAACGTTGTGATGATATTTCACAGAACCCAACTTGTACTTATTTCTAAGAAAACGATCCTGTTTTTCATGTGTAACTCAACTTTTTAATCAAGTAACGAATCTCTAAAGCTAAAACGCTGCAATTTTTAAAGGAACATATTTTAAATACTTTTTTTCTTACTTTGTTATGGGTTTTATTTATTTTTAAAGTATCCTTTTCTAGCTTTCAGATATTTAGCAATTGGGCAAATTTTTTATGATAGCTGCCAGAATTATATTAGTGTTTATTTCCATTTATATGTAAAACAAAGTATTATAAATATGTGATTTCCCATTTCCTGATTGAATCACATGTGTCTTCTAGCGAACAGAACAGAACAAGTTTTATTTCTAGTTCCTCCCACTTTTGAATATGAATATATTTCAAGTATTCACCTACTTCAATACTACAAATTTATCCAACATAAAAATTTTAACACAATCCTTTTTAAATCAATGAGTAAATTCAAGAAAACAAATGATTTGCTCTTGAAAGTTGTTTTAGATTATTTCATCATAAGAGCACTTGGGTAGTCCTCACCATCTCACCATACTTAAAATTTAATTTATAAACTCATACTGTCTTATACACTCAAAAACTGGCTTCAAAATTATACCAATGAGAAGATATTATAAGTATTATTTTGCAATTTTCTTTTTCTCTCTTCAAAATGTATATGTCACATCTTCCTCTGTTATTAAATATATATATAGTATTATATTATCTGGATGTCTTATTACTTATTTAACCTATTTTCTATTATTGAATATTTAGATTATGTATAGTTTTAAATACAGTTAACACCAATAAATAGCCTTGTGGATAAACTTTTGTGCATATCCAATGTTTTGGTTTTTCTTTTTAATTCTAGAAGTGTAATTGGTAAACCAAAGGCAGAAATATTTCAGGGGCATTGCCACTGATTGCCAAATGATCTTCTAAGAATCTCTTTAGTGTTTCACATTCCCATCAGCAGTGCAAAAGAATGCTTGTTTTTTATTCATTCAATAATGATGCTTTGTTGTTGATGTTGTATGCTTCTTTTCTTTGATTTTTGGTTTCTATAGTATAAAATACAATTTAATTGCTATATATTAGTATTTCTTGTATTACCTGTGATTCCAAATGTAAATGTCACTTTTAGTGGTTTTATATTACTTTATACCAGGTTAGATACTAAAAGTACTCAGTCATTTCCTATTTTTTTTACTTCCAGATTCCTTCTAATTCCTTTAATAATGCTGCAAATAATGTTTTGCATATAACTGCAAACGGATATATGTTGTTTTATCCTCAGAGTGGATTCCTATAAGAAACAAGAAGCAGAAAAAAAAAAAGTATGACTAAGATGTTTTTCAGAAAGGCTTTTTATTAATTTATCAGCATAGCTTAGCATTTGTTATGTGTTAAATTGTGTTTCCTAAAAAGATATGTTGAAGTTTTACCTCCTAGGACCTCTGAATGTAACCTTATTTATAATTGGGGTTAGATGTTATCAAGTTGAGATACAATTTGTATTTTTAATTGAATTTATTGGGTGATATGGGTAAACAAAATTGGATAAATTGCAAGTGTACAATTATAATACATCATCTGTATATTCTATTGCATGTTCTCCAGACGAAGTCAAGTCTCCTTTCCTCACCATTTACAGCCCCTTTATCCCCTTCGATCTCCCCCACTCCAGTTCCCCTCTGGTAACCACCATGCTATATTCTGTGTCTACGAATTTTTTTCCCATAATCCCTTCACTTTTTTTACCCAGTTCCTTAACCACCCTCTCTCTGACAGCTGTCAGTCTGTTCTAAATCTAAGAGTCTGTTTCTATTTTGTTTGTTAGTTTGTTTCATTCATTAGATTCCATGTACTAGTGAAATCACATGGTACACTTACATGATAGAATACTACTCGGCCATTAAATAAAATAAGGCATTCTTACCCGTTGTGACAACATGAAGGGACCTGAGAGCATTATGCTAAGTAAAACAGGATTTATATCTGTATAAGAAAAGACAGACTCAAGCACAGAGGAAAGATGGCCCTATGAACACAGAGACAGAGATGGGAGTTAGGCTGCCACCAGCCAAGGAAGGCCTGACTCCCAGAAGCTGGAAGAGACAGAGAAGAATTCTCCCTTCCAGGGAGTTTGGCCTTATCAATGCCTTGATTTCAGATTCTAGCCCCCAGAACTATGAGAGAATATATTTACATTGCTTTAAACCATCTAGTTTGTTGCACTTTGTACCATCCATGAGTAACTAAGACAGATATTTCAAAATATCTACTAATTTAAAAACCTGGGATTTTCCTGTTCTGATTTTCAAAAATATCTGTTAATTTAAAATGTTAGAATGGTATTGAACTGTTCTGATTTCCATTGAAGTTAACCATTTGTGATGCAGACTACACATGTATGTCCTCTTTTCTGAATTGTCTCTCAAAATTTTTATACTTTTTTCTCTTATTTTTTATAGTTTCAATGTTCTTCTTAATCAATATATTAAGGTTATTACTTGTTTTTTGCTCTATTTATTACAAATGTTCTGCTCTCGCTTTTGAATTGCTATATAACTCACTGCCTAAATTATATAATAGAAATCATTTGATTTATCCATAAAATATTTTTTATTTTATTAAAATAGGTTGGAACACTATAATAAACAATAAAAAAATGTTTTTGATTTCCCTCATTTGATGATTCTGGCATGAAATTCTTTGGTAAATTATATATAAATGATATTAATGGTCTAAAAAAGAACAGTCTGTTAAGGGAAAGAAATGAGAATGAAATGTCTGCATATTTAGTTTTATTCTTGTGAAGGGCATGTTAGGGAAAGAAGATATATTTCCTCATATAAACCATCACATTTATAACAAGAATATTTATTGCTCTCAAACAAGTAATACAGGGGGGAAAACTTTCATTAAACACAGCAGAATAGGAAGCTGTGTGATTATAAACAAGATAAAGAAAAATTGACAAATTTTTAAAAGAAATAACATGTATGTTTTTATTTCCTAGAAGGTAGGACTGAATGATGGAAGAAGGGAGGAGGGAAAGAGAGAGAATGAGATAAAAAGCTCAAGAAAACTTGGAAGAAACAAAAGCAGTCAGAATATTTTAAGATAAATAATGGAGTCCTGTGATGAGGAGATGACGCTAAAGGTAGGACAGACAAGACCGGCAGAAGTTATGACTCTGTCAGAATCCCCTCTCTGTGATAAAAGCAAGAGGCTCTGATGATAATCACTGTGGGAACCTCTCAGATAAGGATTTATTCTTGACAATAGCAATAAAAGGATGACAAGTACAATTTAATTATGATAGAGTAGGCCTCGAACAACTGTAAATCTACCGCTGGGGTCTGTATACAAATTAAGATGCAGGAGCATGTTCTTTAATTTATAGGATTCCTCCTTGGACTGCTTATAAATCATAAGAATAGCAGAAATCTCAAGGACAAAACACATGCTTCGATCATTTTCTGAGGCCTTCTCGGGTGGGGTGGGTTTTGTCTTTGGTTCTGGAAAGTCAGTGAGCCAGGATTCTTACGCGTTCCCTTGTCTGAGCCCTGTTACATCCCCCTTCACGATGTCTGGTGACTAGACACCATGCCAGAACGTGGCCCAAACTTCTAAAATTTAAGTGCAATATCCGTGAACAAGGAATCAAGTGGACTTTTGAAACCCTACTTAATAAATAGACACTAACTTGTAGAATAACATGTAAACAACACATGAGCTTGGTTAGTTATGGATAGTTAAATGAATATTTTTTCTGTGGAACGTTCAAAATTATTTATTTAACCTTCACAATGAGAAGAAGTAGGAGTTTTATGCTCCTAAAAGAGGTCGTAAAAGATAACCAGTGAAAAAAAAATCAATTTGCCTTGATATAAGAAAAATAGCAAAACAACAACTCATTTGTTTTCCCCCATCAAAGGAAAACGTTTTTTATAAATCTAAACATAGTTAATGATTTTTCTTATGTTACATTTGAGATACATTGCTCTAATATTCATATTATGTTACCATATGAGTAAACAGTGTGAAAATGGTTGCCCAGTCTTAATTCTTATTCCTGCACCCAAATCTTTTAAATAGCCTTCCACGGTGATGAAATAACCACAGGACCATAAAGACTAGGGCGTATATTGGTGCCGGAGTTTAAAGAGAGAGTCTGCGTGATAAAAGCAGGACTGAAAAACTTGACATATGGAAAGGACTCAAACTGGGTGACTTCCTGATTCAAAATAAATCTAGGATTTGATCTGCCCTCCCAAACTCAGCACTCTGCCATAATGCGATCTTGTATTTCTGGCCACAGTGATTAAAGCAATGGTTTTCAATTAGTGGACAATTTTGTCCACTGGGAGACATTTGGCAACTGGAGAGGCATTTCGGGTTGCACAACCGGGCTAAGAGGAGGTGTTACTGGCGCCGAGGTGGTTAAGGGCCAGAGGTGCTGCTAATCCTCCTACAATACTCTGGTCAGCCATTCACAACACACAGCTGGCCCAGAATGTCAATATGGCTCTGTGATCAACCCCGATCTAAGAACAAATCAAGCAAGGTCAGTCAGAGCTCCTCTTTCTCAAAAGCTTTTGTTTGTTTTTTTAAATCTCAAAGATAGGAAAACAAAGCTCAGATTTCCTGTGTGACCAAGCTTAGAAAATGGAGTTTAAAAACAATCTCATGGGCCCTGGCCGGTTGGCTCAGCGGTAGAGCGTCGGCCTAGCGTGCGGAGGACCCGGGTTCGATTCCCGGCCAGGGCACATAGGAGAACCGCCCATTTGCTTCTCCACCCCTCCGCCGCGCTTTCCTCTCTGTCTCTCTCTTCCCCTCCCGCAGCCAAGGCTCCATTGGAGCAAAGATGGCCCGGGCGCTGGGGATGGCTCTGTGGCCTCTGCCTCAGGCGCTAGAGTGGCTCTGGTCGCAATATGGCAACGCCCAGGATGGGCAGAGCATCGCCCCCTGGGGGGCAGAGCACCGCCCCTGGGGGGCAGAGCACCGCCCCTGGTGGGCGTGCCGGGTGGATCCCGGTCGGGCGCAGCATGCGGGAGTCTGTCTGACTGTCTCTCCCTGTTTCCAGCTTCAGAAAAATGAAAAAAAAAAAAAAAAAAACCTCATGGAAGTGACAGCCAAGAGGCCTAAAGCCATCGCACAAAGAAAGGGGAGCTGGGATCATAAACGGCAGAGCCCTGGGACCTTTCAGTTTCATCTCTGGTTACATTGCTCCCAGTCAGAAGTCAGCTTTTCCCAGTAGGTTGTGTGTGTTTTGTGTGGCTGGGTTGGCTCTGACTCCTGGTGACCCTCGAAATGAGTGATGTCCACAATGTCCTTCCCTCAACAGCACTGCTCGGCTCCTGTAGACTCGTCATGCCTCTGGTTTCTTTAATGAAATCACTCCATCTCACACTTGGTCTTCTCTCTCTCTTCCAGCTGCCCCTATCTTTACCCAGCATTATTGTCTTGTCTCAAGAGCCCCGCCTTCTCACATGTGCCCCAAGTAGGACGGCTTCAGTGGTGTCGTTTTTGCCTCCAGCAGTGGTTCAGGTTTAATTTCATCTAGGACACACTTGTTTGTCTTTCTGGCAGTCTGGGCTGTCTGTGGAGCTCCGCTCCAACACCATACTGTAAGTGAACCGATTTTTTTTCCTGTCAGTCTTCTTCACTGTCCAATGTGCTGGCACCGCAGTCATACCATCTAGAGTGAATTTGCGTGCCCTCCATGTCTGCTGTCAGTGAGGAGAGTTCTCCTGTCGACTGTCGAGAGACCTCCACGCTTGTTCCTCCACTGCCTAAACCTGTGTGATGTCAGGTGCCCCGGAGGGGTCAGAGAGAGGCTTTTGTCAGATTGTAACAGTGAAAGAAACCAGTGTCTGTGAAGTATGCTCTGTGAAGCTGGCTCCTGGTCTGTATAGTCAAGAGTGGGACTTTTGTAACCCCCTAAAACACTATTGGTCATAGTCACTGCCCCTGGTGGAATGCAAGGGTTCAATCTGGACTCGGAATATTGCCCACACTTCTTTCTCTTCTGACTTGGTGCTAGGTTCAAACCGAAAGTCCCATCCTCCTCAGCCTTGCCAGAGTGTTTCTGTGTCTGTCCGTCTGTCCGTTGTAGGGTGTGGGGTAGGAAGGGAAGGGGAAGGAGGGAGGTTGAGAGGGGAGGGAGTGAGGTGTGCAGGGGAGGGGAAGGAGGTTGAGAGGGGAGGAAGTGAGGTGTGCAGGGGAGGGGAAGGAGGTTGAGAGGGGAGGGAGGGAGATGTGCAGGGGAGGGGAAGAAGGTTGAGAGGGGAGGGAGTGAGGTGTGGATAGGAGGGGAAGGAGGTTGAGAGGGGAGGGAGTGAGGTGTGCAAGGGAGAGGAAGGAGGTTGGAAGGGAAAAGGAAGTGGAGCTCAGGAAAGGCCCATCTCCAGATGTCTCATACTGACTGAACAGCCTCATCCTCAGGGCTCCGAATACCGTGATTCCAAGCTGTGTAGATAAATAAAAGATGCTTTTATACAGTGAGTCTGTGGCAAGTTTGCTTGGTCTGGGTGAGCATTGTAATTAAGGGCCATAATAATCTGCTCAGATGAAGGAACTGGGCTCAAGCAGAGGACAGTTTCTTTGCCTGAAGAGGAGAAAATCAATTACTTCCTGATAAGACATCCTTTGATAAGATGCTCTCACAATCAAAGTCCCTGTCTCAACACAATTTCCCATTACACACTTGAAGAGAAGTCATTAAACAGCCCTTTCAACTGCTCTTTACTCAAGTTTGCTTTTATCAATTTTGCGATGCAGGAAGAATCTTTTCAACAGTGTGTTTAGAATAGTGTAAAATCACACTGTTAGCCCGGGAGAATTATGCCTCCAGGAAAACAATGCTCCAGGGAAGATACTTTAAAGCTGGCACACTCTCCTAGCATCCGATCCTGCCATCCCTCCCTCTCCCTCCTCTCCTCCCTCCCAGGCCCTCCCTGCCTCCCTTTCCACATGATAACCCTAATGAACTGTGCTATACAAGTCCATCTGCTCTTGTGAGATCATTCAGTTTTAGAATTCTCTTAACAAAGTCCTCTTAATATCTTCAGATTAATTTGATTTATATGCAATGGGAATAAAATCACTTATCAACTGTTAATAAATAATGAATTATAATTGTGTGTCTACTTTCTAACACTCTCCTCACCCCCCCCCCAAAAAAAAAAAACCCAGAAAATGACCGAGGAAGATTTGATTTCACCTAGGCCTACTCACCTCTCTGTGTGGTTTCCCCCACACTATTACCTTTATTTATTTTTTCTAATTGCTTTGGTATGGCAGAAACGTACAAATTTAAGTCTATTGGTAGCAAGAAATTTCTATATAACATAAACACCATTTAGTTTCAATTTTTTTGTTGCTCATTAAGTTTATAAGTCCCATATATTTATTCAGCAGAAAAATTTAACATGCTGTTATGAATTTTTTTAAAATAGTTTCTAAGGCAAGGCAAATTTTACAACGCATGGAGTTATTTCTTTCTTTGACAATGGAAATCTTATGAGAAAATTATTTAACCTTTTCCTTTCTCAATTCATGTACATAAAAATTCACTCCCTATGTAAGTTAAAGGTCCAACTATATATGAAATGTATTTGAGAACTAGAGATCCATAGTGGCCATGAGCCACATCCATCTAGAATTGATGTCGATAACAGTTATATTTATAGTTTCACTCACTTTTCTTACACATGAGTAGTTAGAATGTAAAGCGTTTTTTAACACTAGGAATAAAATGTTTAACAGCATCCCTTATTTAGGTCTATACACAGACATATATAAGGCTTTCGAGCAATGTGCATATATGTGCAGAGAATCTTTTTCTAATGTTGTCATATAATTCAATCCCAAATGTGTTTTACAGCATCCTCTTCATGGAAATTCATTTTGACTCTCCTGATCTGGACTGTAAATCTCCACAAACAATCTCGTGTTCTAATGCCAAAGACTAACATTAAATATAAGCCAAAAAAACAGATTCTAATAAATTTCTGCAATCTTAGAGTGAGGCGAGCAGGATCACCCCTACCTGTAACTGAGAGATCAGTGGACTTGCACTCGGTAGTCCTTCCCTCTGCAGTGTGCACCTTCCCTCCTAGGAGCCTCCCTTTGCCTTGTCTGCACGTTATGCTGAGTCCTGGCTCCCCGGGGCCACAACGGTCTCAAAAGTGTTGATCATCGTTCCCCAAAGGAGAGTAAAATACTCTAAGATCTGCCTACCCCACGTGTTTTTACTTTCCAGTAAAAAGAGGAAAAGTAAAATAAAGAAGTTACAATAAACTTGTGCCTAATAAATAACATTTTAATGGGATCATTAATATGTGATTATTTACTTTATAATTATTTAATTTACAAGGGGAGAATTTGGGCTTGCACACATTCGTTTATATCATGAAAAAAATGTTATATAATTTTTAAATAACTTAAGAATTTTATTGTAGTTATTTTTATAATGTGTATAAAGTTAAGTGGCTCACCTTCACAGAGGTAAGGGTGGGAAGACATAGTGTATATATTTGCCTTAGCAATAAATACAAAAATGTTTCATATTTTAACTACAATGTATATATCTTAAATTTTAATTATTTTGCAACCCCCAAATACACAGCTCTTCTCTTATCCTCAGTCCTAACTAAAACAAATCACAATAAACTAAACTGTAACTTATCACACACACACACACACACACACGCACGCACACACACACAACTATGAAAATTAAAGACCTTAACCAAATGAAGATCAAGATGACTCATGAAACAAGTGTCCTTCCAGAAAGCTGAAATTTCCAAGGACCTGTGAGTATATGTAACAAAAACTTTGCAAAATAATTCAGTAACCCAACAGTTAAGAAATAATTATCCTTCTGAGATAAATACGTTTTTCTTAAGAATGGGTATGTTGCCTGACTAGTGGAGGCACAGTAGATAGAGCATCCACTGGGGATGCTGAGGTCCCAGGTTCAAAACCCTGAGGTCACCAGCTTGAGCACTGTCTCATCAGCTTGATCTTGGGATCATTAAAATGATCCCTTGGTTGCTGGCTTAAACCCAAAGGTCACTGGCTTCAGCCCAACATTACTGGCTTGAGCAAGGGGTCACTGGCTCGTCTGGATCCACTCCTCAAGGTTCATATAAGAACCAATCAAGGAACAATTAGAGTGCCCCAACTATGAGTCAATGCTTCTCATCTCTCTCTCTCTCTTTCTCTCTTTCTCAGAAAAAGAAAAGAAAAAAAAAGAATGAGTATATTGCTCTTAGTAGTACAAACAAATTAAATTTTATGGAGTTTCTTTTTATTGGCTTACATAAATCAAATAAAAGAATTTGAGTCAAGTAAAATGTTTTGAGAATTGAAGATCTGAGGTCTTCCCATTGGTCTATTGCACTTCTGCTTTTTATACAGACATCTTTTGGCTCCTCCTCTGACTCAGACTTTTGTCTCCTATACAGGGAGTCAGCGGGTTATAACTCAGTTCTATTCCTATGACAGTGACATAACCCGAATTTTGGTATAAGTCAAACACACTGCCAGTGGTCGGCAAACTGTGGCTTGCCAACCACATGCAGCTTTTTGGCCCCTTGAGTGTGGCTCTTTCACAAAATACCATGTGCAGGCACTACCTTGATAAGGAATTACCTACCTATATAATTTAAGTTTTAAAAAATTGGCTGTCAAAAGAAATTTCAATCGTTGTACTGTTGATATTTGGCTCTGTTGACTAATGAGTTTGCCAATTTAGGCTAGAGTCTAGCCTAAGTCACTTACCTATTTTAATAGTTGTAAAATTATAATCTAGAACATAAAAACACAACTAAACCACAGAAAAAGGACATAAAAATACTGTTATACACTGTATTGTAGTAACAAAAAAAAGACAAAAAATGAGTGTAAAAAAAAAAAGCACGCCAATGGTGTAAGCCGAAACACTCATGTCTGAATTTTTTTAAGTTTTTATAGAAGTGAGTATAGTAAACTTGAAACGTCTTATGTCAAGATTGTCATAACCTAAGACACCCTGTAAATCATTTCTTTAAGTTCTTGTTTTTGTATAAGAAGTAAAAATTTTTTAGGTGAGAGAAGGAGAGACAGTGAGACAGATTCCTGCATGTGCCCCAAATGGGATCCACCTGGCAACCCCATCTGAGGCAGATGATCCAGTACCAAGCTATTTTTAGTGCCTGATTGATGCACTCTGAACAACCAAGCTATCCTCAGCACCTGACGATCAAACCAATCGAGCCACTGGCTGCAGGAGTGGAAGAGAGAGAGAAAGGGGAGAGGGGTGGGGAAAGAAGCATGTGGTAGCTTCTCCTGTGTGCCCTGACTAGGAATTGAACCCAGGACATCCATACGCTGGGCCGATGCTCTATCCACTGAGCCATCAGCCAGGGCCAAGAAGCAAATTCTTTGAAAACACTTATTAATTTCTGGTTTTTCCTATTACCCTTTCCAGGTAATAGACACATAAGGGAAAAATAACACACCTAAGGGCATTATTTTCTTGGAGGGGACTTCACTGCTATAATCAAAAGTAATAGATTTAATGGTGGTATTTTAAGAATACGGATAGGATGGTAGAAAGATATTTTTTTGTTGGAGAAACTTTTTTTTCCTCTGAATTACCTCATCTAGACTGCAATTTATACTTATTTCTTGGCTTGATCACCACATCAATACAATATCACACAAAAAACATCAGATGTCTTTGTAAAAGGAACTTAATACGGACATACTTTTTGGAGGAGGATGTTCAGATTTAAATGTATTCAATAGTTTCTAGTTTACTCTTAGCATTTTTCTTGAATTAAAAGCAACAAAATTTGAAGTGAAAATACCTTCTTCATTTTCTTTCTTTTTCCCCTATATACATAAAAACAATGTTTTTAGTATCTAGGAATTTTATGTGCTAGGAGTGGCAAGAGGAGTCTCATGGATTTTTTGGTCCTCATCTTAGCCAGAAGTCAACTGTGTCTCTCCATACAGAGCTTTAGATTTCCGAATGTGTGCATTTGATGAAACAGTGCACTCTTCTTTATGGGCTACCTAACCTCACTGTAGGAGAAAATAAGAGAGGAAGTCTTTTGTGTGGAGAAATTTAAAAAAATAAAATACAATAAGCCTTTTGTTTAGATGTGTATGTGGGGAAACCTATGAGGAAATGACAAGTTTACAGCCTGCTGGAATCAGATCATGACGTCAAAGACCAATTCTTTTTTTTTTTTTTTTTTTTTTTTTCATTTTTCTGAAGCTGGAAACGGGGAGGCAGTCAGACAGACTCCCACATGCGCCCGACCGGGATCTACCCGGCACGCCCACCAGGGGCGATGTTCTACCCCTCTGGGGTGTCGCTCTGTTGCATCCAGAGCCATTCTAGCGCCTGAGGCAGAGGCCACAGAGCCATCCTCAGCGCCCAGACCAACTTTGCTCCAATGGAGCCTCAGCTGCGGGAGGGGAAGAGAGAGACAGAGAGGAAGAAGAGGGGGAGGGGTGGAGAAGCAGATGGGCGCCTCTCCTGTGTGCCCTGGCCAGGAATTGAACCTGGCACTCCTGCATGCCAGGCCGACGCTCTACCACTGAGCCAACCGGCCAGAGCCAATTCTTTTTTGTTTGTTTGTTTTTTTAAAATTTATATTGAGGGCTCATTTATTTTCTTTTTTATTGAATTTATTGGGGTGACACTGAAAAGGAATGAAAGAGAGAGAGAGAATTTATGGACACAGTGATTGCCTGGGAGAACGATGGAGGAGGAGGAGGATATGAGGAGAGAAATAATGATGGGCAGAGACCCGACTGGGGTGGTGAACAGACAACCCAGTGTACAGATGGTGTGCTGTGCAATTGCACAACTGAAACCCGCATAATTTTGTTAACCAAAAACCAATTCTCAAAGAGTTGTTCCAACGGAAGTTAGCTGCCTAGAAAGCACCCAGAAAGTGAGTTTAGCGTCTTCTAGACAAAACTAGTAATAATTGACCTTTCTATCCCCACCGACTCACCATCCAGTCTTCAGATGGATAGGAACTTTAAACTGTCTAATCCCTGTCTAATACCTTGACCACCAGCTTTTTTTATTTGAGAAGTGAGAAGTAGCAACATCCTACCCAGCCATGATTCTATTCAGGCCACAGTGTTTGCCAACCCCAAAAGAACGCTTCAGAAAAATCTAAAGTAGGCATTCTGGAACACCGGCAACGTTTGGGAAAAAGCACTTTTACTTGGACTTCATAGAGAAACAAAGCATCATAGAGCTCTGAGAACTCAGGCAGCCGGAGGGCTCATCCACGCCACAAGTGCAGAGACTTCAGGCACAGGTGAGATGTAAGGGAATGAGAATCTTAAGGAAACAATCCAGCCTGACCAGCGGTGGCACAGTGGATAGAGCGTCGGACTGGGATGCAGAGGACCCAGGTTCGTAAACCCCGGGGTCGCCAGCTTGAGTACAGGCTCATCTGGCTTGAGCAAGGCTCACCAGCTGGAGCCCAAGGTCACTGGCTTGAGCAAGGGGTCACTCGTTCTGCTGTAGCCCCCAGGTCAAGACACATATTAGAAAGCAATCAATGAACAATTAAGTTATCGCAACAAAGATGCTTCTCATCTCTCTCCCTTTCTGTCTGTCTGTCCCTATCTGTCTCTCTCTCTCTGTCTCTCTCTCTCATACACACACACGGAAACATTCTAATCAAGTAGATCCAGTTCTAAAGGGGAAAATGAGATTTTAGTAAAGTAAATCTCCAAAGCATTTTCTCATATCCCCTTCTCTTAGTGCTTACTCAAAGGGAATTAAACCATCCTTTCAGATGGAGACTCATGAGGGTTTATATATACACAACAACTCACATAAGAACAATGATAATAATAATAATGACTTTCCAACCACTACTCATCTCCAAAGTCCAGTTAAATCCCCACTCCTCCATGAAGTCCTGTCAGCTCGAGTGCGCTCTGACCTCACCTTTCCTCTGACCTCCGATTGATTGTCTATTCCATTCACTGGTCACGTCACACATGCTTTTTTTTCTTCCTCAAATTTTTATTTGTCTCCAATATTTTCTGTCAACTTTTAGTATATTGAGGTTTGTTTTCTAACCAGCTTATATGATTTTTTAAGCTCAGAAATGTTTAATATATTGAACATCTTCATTTTATACTTTATAAGACTCACCATAGTCTGACTATGGCACAAGGACTCCATAAATATTAATAAAGGGTCGCTTATCTGTTCACTGTTCTTATTTGGAAGTTTACCTTATATACCACATAGTAAGAAACTAGGATTATCTGGAGCATGAAGTACTCTTAAAGAGGTAGTGCGATGTCACCCTGCTCCCAATTCCTACCTGCAGTATAATAAATAAGCTGATAACACTTTCTGGTCTCTGCTATGCTGATAAATGAGAAGGTTGTTAGGTAGCATTAACGTCTTTAAATAGAAGCTTACTGCAAAATAAAAAATATTGCCTGCCCCTTTTTCTTAAGGCATAATATATGGACTAAAATTCTTGGAATCAAGTCTCAGATGTTTCACCTTTGGGGTTTTGGTGCAAAAAGATCCTCTAATGTTCTGTTTAAGGGAAAAGTCCGTATGACTTTTAGAGTTGTTCAAAAATTAAAATGAAATTCTGTATATGAATACATCTATAAATAAATGATAAAGACCAAGAGTCATTATTTTTAATATCATAATTAAAGGTTTCATAATGTGTTTAGCATTTCCTTAGTCTTTTTTGTGTTGTTTTTGTGACCATATTGTTTTTACTAATAAAAAAATTGACCCTTACTATTTAAATTTTTTTTCTTTCTGATTTTTTAAACTTTTTATTTTGTGATCATTAGAAAGTTACATGGAGATGTAAGAACTAATACAAGAAGATTCTGTGTACATTTGCTCAATTTTTGCCGATAGTAATGTCTTGCCATAGCAGTACAACATTACAACAGGTATTGATTTTGATATAATATACCAGGTTTATTCAGATTTCCTCAGTTTTTCTTGTCCTACCCTTGCTGCACTACCACAGGTCAGGCTTAAATATCTTTTCGTGTCTTCATTTGCCATCTATATATCATATTCTGTGGAATGCCAATTCATTGATTTTGCCTGTTTTCTTATTAGATTGTTTGTTAATTTTACTGCTGAGCATTGAGGGCTCTTTATATATTTTACATACTAATCCTTTTCAGGTATGTGGTTTGCAATTTTTTCTTTATAATCATCATAATTTATCTTTTAATCTTCATAATTGTGTCTTCTACAGTGAAAAAGCTTTTAATTTAGATGAGATCCCATATACCAATCTTTTCTTCAATGGTTAAAGCTTGGATTTCAATGGAAGTCCACTCTGCCCAGCTGGGATCTCATGGATTTTCATCTATATTTTCTAAAGCTTTAGTTTTCACCTCTATGTTTATATTCACAGCCCATTTTGATTTAATTTTTGTATAAGGTATGAGTTTTAAGATTAGGTTCATTTATTTGTCTAAGGATGTTCAATTACTCCATTTATCGGAAGGCTGTCTTTCCTCCTTCAAATTGTGTTGTACATTTACCAGAAATTGTTGTAGATTTATTTCTGGGTTCTCTATGTTTTCAAAGATCTATGTGTCTATCCTCCCTCAATACCACAGTTTTAATTCCTGTAGCTATGTAATAAGTCTTTTTTTTTTTTTTTGTATTTTTCTGAAGTGAGAAGCAGGGAAGCAGAGAGACAGACTCTCACATGTGCCCAACTGGGATCCACCTGGCATGCCCACTAACTAGACGGCGATGCTCTGCCCATCTGGGCCATTGCTTTGTTGCAACAGGAGTCATTCTAGCACATGAGGCAAGGCCATGGAGTCATCCTTAGCGTCCGGGCCAACTTTGTTCCAATGGAGCCTTGGCTGCAGGAAGGGAAGAGAGAGAGAGAAAAAAAAGAGAGGGGGAAGGGTGGAGAAGCAGATGGGTACTTCTCCTGTGTGCCCTTGCTGGGAATCAAATCCAGGACTTTCACACACTGGGCTGACACTCTACCTCTGAGCTAGCCGGCCAAGGCTAGAAATAAGTCTTAACATCAGGTAGAGTGATTTCTCTCACTTTACTCTCCTCTGCTCCCCCCATCTCCCCAACCAGATTGGCTTAGTTATTCTAGTCTCTGTACTTTTTTATATAAATTTTAGAAAAGCTTATCTCCTACCAACAGCCTTGTTGAAATTTTTATAAGTATTGTATCAAATTTGTAAATCAATTTTGGAACAATTGACATTATATTATGTTAAGTTGTCCAATCCATAAATATGATAGGTTTCCCCATTTATTTAGGTCTTCTTTGAGTGTGTGTGTGTGTGTGTGTGTGTGTGTGTGTGTGACAGAGACAGAGAAAGAGGGACAGACAGACAGGAAGGGAGAGAGATGAGAAGCATCAATTCTTTGTTGTGGCACCTTTAGTTGTTCAGTGATTGCTTTCTTATATATGCCTTGGCTGAGGGGCTCGACCTTGGGTTCAAGCTGGTGAGTTCTGCTCAAATCAGATGAGCCCATGCTCAAACTGGCAACCTCGGGTTTCAAACCCTGGTCTTCCACATCCCAGTCCGACGCTTTATCCACTGCACCACCGCCTGCTCAGGTTTCTTTGACTTCTTTAATTGCCTTATGCAATTATGTAATTTTTAAGATTTATACTTAAAATTTATATTCTATTTTTCTTTAAATAATTGTAAATGATACTGTGTTTTTTTTATTTTGCTTCTCATATACTTACTATAGCACAAACAAACAATCCAATAAAAAAATGGGAAGAGGATATAAATAGACACTTCTCCCAGGAAAAAATACAAATGGCCAACAGATATATGAAAAGATGCTCATCTTCTTTAGCTATTAGAGAAATGCAAATCAAAACGGCAATGAGATACCACCTCACACCTGTTCGATTAGCTGTTATTAGCAAGTCAGGTAATAGCAAATGTTGGAGAGGCTGTGGAGAAAAAGGAACCCTCATACACTGTTGGTGGGAATGTAAAGTAGTACAACCATTATGGAAGAAAGTATGGTGGTTCCTCAAAAAACTGAAAATAGAACTACCTTATGACCCAGCAATCCCTCTACTGGGTATATATCCCCGAAACTCAGAAACATTGATACGTAAAGACACATGCAGCCCCATGTTTATTGCAGCATTGTTCACAGTGGCCAGGACATGGAAACAACCAAAAAGCCCATCAATAGATGACTGGATAAAGAAGATGTGGCACATATACACTATGGAATACTACTCAGCCATAAGAAATGATGACATCGGAACATTTACAGCAAAATGGTGGGATCTTGATAACATGATACGAAGCGAAATAAGTAAATCAGAAAAAAACAGGAACTGTATTATTCCATACGTAGGTGAAACATAATAGTGAAACTAAGAGACATTGATAAGAGTGTGGTGGTTACGGGGGGGGAGGGGGGAATGGGAGAGGGATAGGGGGTGGGGAGGGGCACAAAGAAAACAAGATAGAAGGTGACAGAGGACAATCTGACTTTGGGTGGTGGGTATGCAACATAATTGAACGACAAGATAACCTGGACTTGTTATCTTTGAATATATGTATCCTGATTTATTGATGTCACCCCATTAAAAAAATAAAATTATAAAAAAAAAAAAACGAAATGTCTGTTGATCTTGTGTCCTGTAACTTTGCTGAACTTACTTGACAGTTCTAGGAGTATTTTTGTAGATCTATGGGGGTTTTCTATGTAGACAATCACAGTATCTGCAAATAGAGACAATTTTATTTCTTCTGATTCAATCTGTGTGCCTATTATTTATTTATTTTTTCTTGACTTTTGCAGTGGTTAGCAATTCTAGGACTATGTTGAGTGAGTGGCGAGAAGGGTCATCCTCCCCTTCTTCACAGTTATAGGTGAAAGTGTGCCATTTTTCCATTAATCTATTTTAAAATATTTGAAATGTATGAACATAATAGTTTCTGTGTTGTTATTTGCATTTCTGAATTAAGTGTCTAAAAGCAGAAGTGACCCTCAAATCAGATGTCTCAAATGAAGCCAATCAAAATTTTCTAACCCTGACCTGGAACCAAGAGTTAGAACAGGTATCAAGGAAAGAAAACATCAGATGAATTATAAAGATTAATTTGATTACTTTTGGGAGAGAATAAAATGCATCTGAATGTTTTAATTATATTCTGAGTTTAAGGTAAGCATCTAAATTATGTTGCTCAGACACATGAAGTTGTTATATAGTAGCTGTTAAGTAGAAAAGACTTATACATATATAAATATTTATAATACTAGAATGCTAAGCAAATTATGTATTTTTTTCATATGAACTCTCTTATAGAAAAATGAGAATCAAGGGATTTTTTTCCCAATATTTTCTCATTTAAATTTCATGAAAAGGTATTAAAAAACAGTCGTGCCAATTATGACATAGAACATTTGTAAAAAGAAGTCCCGAGCAGGCTTCAGTAGATACTCATCATGTCAAAATTTACTAACGAAAGTAATAAATATTCTCAGAGACACTATGGATGGAAACACATTGGATTTCCCTGACATGCACAACTGCTTAGCTCTAAAAATTAAATTTTGATGGAGATTGGTGAAATGATTTACTCTGGCTTACTTGCAAACATATGTAATTTTCATAAATCTGACTTTTCTTTTTAACTTATAGAAATACATTTTAGTATAGCCAAAATATCCAGATGCATAAAATAAAAAATTATGCATATTGGAAATGAGACAGTCATGGTCTCCTGGTTTTCCATTTAAATTAGGCAAATATGGATTTGGTAGGTAGCATGTCTCCAGAAAATAGGGTTACATTTTATGAGTGATTAAGTGGCCCGGTGCTCAAAGAAGAAGATAGCATTTTGAAGTCAGCCAAAAACTCAAAGAACCTCGGGAAACTTGATGAGGGCTCTTAGAAGGATCTTCTTACAAAGCCCGTTAATTTCTCTTTTCTGAATACTTCAACAGGGAAAAAGAGACCGCTACTGCCATCTGTTGGTCAAATAAAACATCAACAGCTTTAATCTACTGATTGCCTTGCTAGACAAAATCTTCCTAAGAAATACAAAGGTTTTTTAGCTTAATCCCTTCACCTAATGCACCCAGCTCCCCTACCCCCTCTTATCTGACAGCTGTCAGTCTGTCCTTGTTATCTATGAGTCTGTTTCTTTCTGTTGTTGTTGTTAATTTGTTCATTAGAACTTGATTTATGGTGGTGAACACACAATACAAAATACAGATTATGTATTATAGAATTGTACCCCTAAAATTTTATTAACAAATGTCACTCCAGTAATTTTAATAAATAAATAAATTGTGTGTGTGTGTGTGTGTGTGTGTGTGTAAGAAATACACAGTGTTCTTGCTAACATTGTACTATTTTTGGATAAATGTAGTTTTCTGTTAGAATACCAAACAAAAGTCTGTATTTAAAACAAACTTATTCTTTCTACTTGGTGTATTTTCCCTCCTAGTGTTTTCTGTTTCAAAGAGGAGCAATGTTTGCTTCCTGACACAAATCAAGAAATCTGAAAAAATAGTTTAGCAAATAGCTAAAGTAATAGAGTTCACTGTTTTCGTGGTGTGTGTGTGTGTGTGTGTGTGTGTGTGTGTGTGAATGAGGAAAACAAAAAGATGCGTGTTGTCAAAGAGAGAGGACAAGGACAGCACGTGATCTAGCAGATATTGCTGGTATGGGATAAACAAGCAGTTTAAAAATACTTTCTTTTAAACCACTGAGAACAAAACTTCAGAAAATGATTCTTAGCTAAAATGCCAGAATTCTAGCTCCTTGTTAATCAAGGTGTGGATCCCAAACCAGCTGCGTAACCATCACCTAGCTGCTTGTTTAAAAAAACGGAATCTCAGGCTCAATCCCAGAGTTAGAATCTAATTCAGAAACTAATTTTTCTGAATCAAAATCTGCATTCTATAAAGATCCTTAAATGATTCTTATGCATACCAAAGTGTAAGAAATAATATTCTAGTTTGCTCCCATTGATACAGCAAAACAGATTTCTTGACATGTTTGCCTATTACACTTATTAATTATAAAATGCACACTTTAAATTTATACTTTAACATCTTTCAAATTAGAATACGTATTATAATGTATAATGTCTGATAGCTAGCAGTAGTCTTTTTCATTTTAGTGACACGTATGTACTGATGGATCTTGAAATTGATAGAAATTTTGATTATGTGAATTATAGTATGTATCATTTTGTTGAGCAGAGAAAGAATCTAGTGGGATGAAGCATGAAGCAGGTAATAATAAAAATAGGTAATGTTTTCTGAGCACTTGCTACACACTGCATATTTTGCTAAGTGCATTCATCTTGTACTTATTCATAAGAAGCACTATAATCAGCCCCATTTTATAGATAGAAATCCAGACTTCAGTTACATAAATTTTCACATCACCACATAACTGTAAATGTTAGATTCTGAGGCAAACTCGGGTATACCTGATTCCAGAGCTAATACTCTCAACTATCAAACTATTGCTTCTGATAGATTTTTCTTTATATTATAGAAGTATCAGAAAAGGCCTCAAATTAAAAAAAAAAAACAAAAAACCTGAAGTCGAAATTTTGAAGGGAGAAGGGGACATGTTAAATTATATGACATAGGAGTTAGAAATTTGTGGGGCTAAAAATTTTAGAAAAGCATATACCAAAGAGAAGATGATATTCTGTGGGTGGAGCGCAGAGCACATTCCTAGCAGCTGCGGCTGATGCAATGCTGTGAGAATACTCCAGCTCCCAGAAGCCTCCTGGGCACACCCAGGAAAGGAGCTCACCTGCTATAAGGAAGTGACTCAGCACCAACCACACAGCTCCCTGATCTTTTCAGCCACTGGCTTTGAGGAACACACTGTAACATCCTATTGACTGAACTCATGTATATAAGCTTGCCTACTTCCTGAATAAAGTGGATCTGCGTCACTGAACCCGGTCCCTGGAGTTGGGTCTTTGTGTCTCTATCGTCCTCACCCCTGGCAGGACTTGTCCACAATATTCAAACTGCCAAGGCAGAAAGAATTTTTTTTAAACTCTGAGTTTAAGAAACAGAAGAAAAGGGCAGTCTGGCGCACCACCTGTGCTATGCTTCTCTTCCTTTGTTATCAAGGGCTATCCCTCTATTGGTATTGAAAACACATGCATAGTGAGTGTGTGAGGGGAAAATAGTAAGTGGAATTCCCATGTTCTATCTGCATCTGGTAGGGTTTTCTTTTTTTATTTATCTATTATCTTTTTTGTGTGTGAGAGATAAAGAGAAAGATGGAGGGACAGACAGGGACAAACAGGAAGGGAGAGAAATAAAAAATATCAACTCGTAGTTGCAGCACCTTAGTTGTCCATTGATTGCTTCTCATACATATCTTGACCTTGGGGCAAGGCCAAGTCAGCGACCTTGGGCTCAAGCCAGTGACCTGGGGGTCAAGCCAGCAACCATGTGGTCATGTCTATGGTCCCATGCTCAAGCCGACCACCTTGGGCTTAAGCTGGTGATCTGGTGCAAGTCAGATGAGCCCTCTCAAGCCAGAGACCTCGGAATTTCAAACCTGGGTCCTCAGCAACCCAGGCCAATGCTCTATCCACTGTGCCACCACCTGGTCAGGTTATCTATCATCTTAATGTTACACAAAGATAAGAATGTTTCCTAAAGTAATACAATTTAGATTTCACCTTCTACTTTTCAACCAAGTACTTAGGATTACAACCTTCATAAACTATGTTGCTCAATGAAATCACTCATAGCTCCAGTCTGAAGACGCTCCAGGAAAATGGCAATCATAATTTCTGTCATCACCTTAGTACCTGCTATTTCCCAGGCACCGTGACAAGACCTCTAATACACAACAGTCAACAAATTACTGTGCCCATTTTAAAGATGACAAAAGAGATAGTCAGAAATTTTCAGATTTTAGTGTTGCACAAACAATAAATGGTAGATCTGAAAGTTCCTAATTCTGTATTCACACGATCAACTAGTAAGAGAGGCGGGTAAGCAAGTTTTAATGAAGTTTCTTCGCATATAACAAAAGGTGACCACTAAGGTGTCAATTTTGCTTATAACAGTTTGGTTTAGAGTTCTCCTAGGTTAATTATTAATAGGATATGGAGCCCATGAACTTCCAAATTGTCCTGGGTTAGCCAATAAACCACACAGGCAACCTCCAGATAGTGAACTATAAGTTTATGAATTACAGAATAAACACTCATTCTAACTTGCGTTTGGGCAATTCAGAAATAATAAATTCCATTCAGGTTATTTTGTGCCCCTTAGTCAAAAAAGTGGCTACCACATACTTAAGTAAAAAAGTTAAACAGAGAAATATTTGCATGACGCGGGCTAAATCATATACAAATGTGATCTCTAAGAAATAACATCATCCTACAGCTAGATCCTCAGGGCAGGGATTCTTTTTGCCGACACCAGTTTAGATTTACGCACAATTATTACCCTGTATAAATACTACTAATGATGGTGCTGGTACTATCTTCCCATCACAGGGTGCACTTGACTGTTTTGTAAGCCTCCTCCTGCTGACGAATCGCCCCAGGTAAATCAGGACAAGTACTACGCTGTTTCCAAACAATACGAATAAAATATGCACAATTTCAAAATAATTATGGCAAAAAGCCACTTCCTACTGTTGTTAGTGTTTAAAGGTTTTTATAATGTAATAAAAAAATGCCCTAGCGATTTGTTGTTTCATCGTATATATTTTTCCACAACTGGAAAGTGTATTAAATCATCTTAATTGCTATGGAAGCATGACTGAGCTCTGGGCAGAATGAATTCCCTCAGGTATGATTAGAAGATCTGTTCAGCTTAAGAGGCGCTTTCGTGCTGGGTGGATGCACGGATCTCTCAGTTCCGACCCGTTTATCTCTGTAAGTCTAGAAACAAACACTTCCTGTATCTCCACACATTCTTCCGGTGTTATCTGAATACGTAGCGAAGGGATATAGTTACCAGGTGACTATTTTTAATGTGCGCACCAGTGAAATGATGTTTTCAAAACATAAGCATCAGTGGAATAATATTTTCAAAACATAAAAGTAGAGAAATACTAGCATGACTAAAAGTGACAAAAAAAAAGGAAATTCAAAATTATCTTTTTCATCTTGAAAGAGAAGTCTATAGTTTTAATGTTATGCTGACAGAATTTTGATTTTGAAACTGCAGATAAGGGTTTCATATTTTGTGGCTCTCAATTTCTTTTGATGAAGTATATTGTAAACCCAAACCTCTGTCAATACAGGTGATTTAAAACACGTCATCCTTTCTTCTCAACTTGGCTACACATCTCAAAGAAATGTTCTCATGAAACAGTTATATAATCGTCATCTCAGTCTTTGCCCTTTTTTTATTTTATTTTATTGAAAGATTGGGAAAGAAGCTTAGACCAGTAGAAAAGTCAAGGAGGAAAATGTTCCTGAATTTTCTGGAATATTTAGTTTGTATAACATTAAATGTAGATTACTTCATCCCAAAATGAATTCTTAGCCTTGAACTTGTTGATTTCCTACTCTTTCTATTCACCACTTAACTCTCTCTGTCTTTTTATATTGCATTAATAGAATTATTTGCCAGGCCGTTTGTCCATAATTTTATTGAATTGTTACAATTGGCTTTGTATTCCAGGTGTTGTTAATATTTTTGTCCTCATTGTTGTTGTAAAAACTGAAATTAGTGATGATGAGTTATTTTCTCAAGGCCATACATAAAGAATTAATTGTAACATAGGGCTGTCTGATTAAAAGGCAATAATAAAAAATAAATCTCAACAAATCTGCAAATTATTATCATCGTTTTATAAATAAAAACAATTCAGATTCAATAAACAATTAAGGTACAGGAAGAGATGTGATATGAACTCTTATCTGTGTAGTGCAAAGTTTTTACCCTTTTCATTATACTAATTGAATGGGAGTTGATTAACTCATCTGTTATGTGAAAAGGCCGACCTTAGCTGTACAGTGTCCAGCCCTAGAAAAGACAAAGTGTAAAGATGCGTTACCACCAAAGGGAAAGTGGTGTCTCTTTCAGGTAGAAAACATTGCAGTATGAGGACTAGCTGAGGGAGATAATAGCCACCGTGATAATATACATGGTGGACCTACATATAAATTTTGTAGGAAAAGATCACTTTGTTTTAGAGAAATCACATATATAATTTTTACTGTCTCCCTGATGAAGAGGAATTCAGTTACTCCTTTAGAAAAAAAAAACTAATTCACAAATACCAACTGATACCCTTATCTTCATTAGCAAACCATACTTAATGCCTGTGACTCATTCCTCAATTTAATTATACTTTATTCTTAGTTCCTCTTTTGGAAAATCATATTCTTAGTAATTTTAAAAATAACATAACTTTAAATTTAGTAATTCCTCTTTACATGGAGATATGTGTTTCTTTATTGTTTTTCCCATTTATACATTCTTCTACTCGAAACAGTAAAAATGTCCTGCAATATGTTTATAGAGTAAAAACAAAAGCAAAAGTTTAAGTAATTATCCTCAATATACAAATCTTCTCTACATAGAAGTGCAGGACAGAGAAGAGAAACTGATTTTCTATAATGACTTAACTCAGTTGGCTTCATGTAACAATTAAAAGCACTGCATAATTGCTCATTTTTTTTCTTTTTTGTACATAGCTATAATGACAAGAGAAAAAAAAGTTAATTTCACTAGTAAATTCTCACGCCTTGCCTAATTTTAAAAATGGACAAAATTTAATAGTTTTAACACATGGTAAAAATCATGTATGCATTAGTCCTGAGACCCTGAGATAATTATTCTAACACATGGTAAACAGAGACTCTTATTTATGCATTTAGGTCATGTTTTTATTTATGCCTCAGTATATTTCAAAATATCAGATCAAACTGTAAGCCCATGCATAACGCCTTCTGCATAACTGTGTGAGAGTTAAACCACAAATATTATCTATATTTATATGGGGCTATGCCATCGTTGGCTGTTTTCAAAGCCCTGGTTTACTAGCAGTGACACTCCTGGGTAACAGTGGTGCCACATCCATTCGACATAGCTGTCTACATGGGACCTTTCCTTCTGTCCTCTTTATTTGACACAAACCAGTAAATGAAGTCATGCACAAATGCGTCTAGTCGTTACAGATGCCTGAACTACAATGATGGAAACTGCTCATCTGACAGTGTGTTTGTTCAATGGTTTCTGAATTGTCTCCTCTCTATTCATGTTTCTAGCTGACCTAACAAATGTATGCCAATCTTCCCTTACCCAGGAGCAGTGCGCGCAGGAACAGAGTACATGAAGTAGTGGACTGTACTGGAGAAAGTCACCTCAATCTCCCAGCTGGTTGTCAAATCCTCTTTGAGCTATCCAAGTAGCCCTTCAGTTTGGGTTTTATACAGACATACTTTCTTGGAGTTATAGAATACAGTCTATGGTTGTATATACACTCCTAGTAAGTTCCAGGTGTACTGATATCACAGCACAAGTCTTTCATAAATAAGTCTACAGATTAGTAATCTGGAACAACATACAGATGTTTTCAGAGGAGTTACCAGTCAATTATGAATACTTACCTTAAGTGCTTACTATGTTCTCAAGATTCTTTATAAGAAAGATTGGGGGGGTGGGGGTGGAGAGGAGATTGTTTATGGTCTAATTGTGGTGACAAGAGAGGGTGAAACTAGCTAAAAGTATGAAAAAACATTCAGAGAACAGAAACGTTCTTAAATTTCATAGTCAGGCAAGGTTTGGAGCAGCAGGCAGATGGGAGCTGGACACTGAAAGTTGATCTGGAGTCCCACAGGTGCGGAAGTTAAGGCATTAATGACATCATCAACAAACAATGAATGCTATCTACAATGTGCATAGTACCATGTGATTGTACAGGATACAGGGAAACAAAGACATAGTCCCTTTACTTAAGACAGGGGTCCCCAAATTACAGCCCGCGGGACGCGTGCGGCCCCCTTAGGCCATTTATCGGGCCCCTGCCGCACTTCTGAAGGGGCACCTTTTTCATTGGTGGTCAGTGAGCACAGTGGATGCATCCTGTGCCCCTGGAGTACTGTATGTGGCGGCGCTGCAAAGCGCAGCATCGCTCACGTGCAGTAACTACTTCCGGTAACTCAGGCTGTGCGCGTCAGGGCTCCGGAAGCACATCATATTGTATTTGTTCATGTTTTGTTTTTTTACTTTAAAATAAGATATGTGCAGTGTGCATAGGGATTTGTTCATAGTTTTTTTTATATATAGTCTAGTCCTCCAACGGTCTGAGGGACAGTGAACTGGTCACCTGTGTAAAACGTTTGGGGACCCCTGACTTAAGATCTTACAATCTATTCAAAAGCACAATAAAAAAACAAATAGTAATTCAAACCAAAAAAATTATAATGATAAAAAAAAATGATTTTGACAGTAAATTAACATAAAGTCAAAAGAGTGAAATAAGGTAGCCAGGAAAGAATACATGAATGAAGTGGAATTTAAAATGGTCTTAAACAGGTAGACTGATCTTGGATATGTTGAAAACACACCCCAAACATTTTTCATGCTTTTTAAAATTTTTATTTATTAATTTTAGTGAGAAAGGACGTGGGGATGGGGGGAGACAGAAGACAGAAACATCAATCTGTTCCTGTATGTGCCCTGACTAGGGATCGAACTGGCAACTTCTGTGCTTTGGGACAGTGCTCTAATCAGCTGAGCTATCTTATCTGGCCAGGGCAACATTTTGTATGTTTAATGAGCAAATTAATTAAACAAACAAAATTTGTGTCAAGAATAAGTGGAAATTAAGGACAAAGTTATGAACTAAAGGGTCTAGCTCAAATGTGGCCATTCCTTTCATAATCGTGAAGCCTCTACAAAGTCAGTTTAACAGTAACAAGGAGAGCCCTATTAGGTAGATGCTGCCTGAGTTGTGTAGAACTATTCATGCCTGACTTAAAATTTTATGCATTACCCTTTAAGAAGCAAAGAATCACTGCAAAATTTAAGCAAAGCAAGGTGTATGTTAAAATACATATGCTGACATTATGTATTAAAATCTATAAATTAATATATCAGTTTTCCTATCCAATTAGAAGATGAGTAGGCCATTTCAATGAGGAGACCATCGAATTGGTCAAGCCATAAGGTGATGCAAATTAGATGAACTGTGGTGGCAACAGAAATAGCAATGTTATTAGTCCATTGTTAGAAATAGCAGAGATTGAAGAAAGTGTTGGTTTTGTCGGAATAAAAAGAAATTTCAGTTTAGGTATGCTCATTTTGAGTTAACAGTGGGGCAAGAGAGAAATTTAGCATAAACGTAGACATCTAAGACCAACACCTTCCAGGGTGCGTACAAGTAAAAAGAGATAGTGGACTGGCATGTTTTGGGTGCCTTTAGCTTGATCATTGAGCATGGCGTGATGTCATCATCCTGCATTATAATGGAAGTTAAGACTGGAAGTATAAAGAGAAGTTGTAGTTATTATAAAATGGAAACAATTCTAAATCGTTCTGTGTATAATGCTAACAAATTGAGCATTAAATCCATTTTTTCCCACATATTCAAAATTGAGATCAGGTTCATTATCTGTCCAACTGTGTGACAAAAATGCACCTCTAAGCTGGAACCGTGCCTTCCTGCTGGTCTACTCTTAACTGGTAAGTCTCAGATACAACGATGCCATTGCTTTGTTAAGTGAAGAGCAGCAGTAGAAGCCATTACATACAGTATATGTTTTTTCTTTGCTAAACAAAGAGGCCTTAAATTGTGTTTCTCTCCTCCTTTTTCCTTCCTTCCAAACACCAGGGGTGGGGAAAGAAGAAGAAAGAAAGAAAAAAAAAGGACCTGAATAGTAGGATTTGCTTCTATATCTAATTTCTGATGAATATTGAAAAACTTGATGTGAGAGTTGGCTAACAGTGAACATAAAGCCAATAAGTAGAGAGGTCAGTACACAGTTGGTCAAAACCATTCCACAGAATACTTTTATTGGACCATATTGAATTAATACAAATGCCTTTAGTACAAAAGCAAAATTATTTATGAAACAATAGAAAAATCTGCTCTTAAGTAGAAAAAAAGCAGTGCACATGATTTCAGTGAAAAAAAGAACCAGATGTTACACATACTTAAGAAACAAAAAAACACACACACACACAACACAATCCATATGCAGTTACCCATGAAATATTCAACACATACATAAGTTTAGGGTTGTCCTGGTTTGATTTCTTTCTTCCCTCTCACCTTTATACTAATCTTCCACATGTCAGCATTTCTTTGAAATCGGGGTGTGTTACTAAAGTGGAGTATAGCAAGCCAGTTGAGGATTGATTCCAGTTGAAATCTTTGTAGTGTGCCCAGGGATGTCCTCATCCATGGGATAAAGAGGGTGCAGTCACTGCGTGTCAGGAATGCAGGCGTGTGGGCCGCACTGCACCATTTTCTATCTGTAAAACAGGAAGGATTGACCTCCGCAAATGAAATTAATAATTGAGCAACACATGTGCAAAAAAAGGTAAATGGCCCAGATTCCTATACTGAAGATAAAAAAGTAGACATATATGTTTGGCACAATATCAGGTGTTTTGCATATATTTTTTTCATATTAACTGCTCTTTAAGGTAGGCATTATTAATTCCATTATGCTAATAAAAGAGTTTAAGCCCTGGCCGGTTGGCTGAGTGGTGGAGCGTCAGCCTGGCATGTGGGAGTCCCGGGTTCGATTCCCAGCCAGGGCACACAGGAGAAGCGCCCATCTGCTTCTCCACCCCTCCCCCTCTCCTTCCCCTCTGTCTCTCTCTTCCCCTCCCGCAGCCAAGGCTCCATTGGAGCAAAGATGGCCCCGGGCACTAAGGATGGCTCTGTGGCCTCTGCCTCAGGTGCTAGGATGGCTCTGGATGCAACAGAGCGACACCCCAGAGGGGCAGAGCATCGCCCCCTGGTGGGCAGAGCATCGCCCCCTGGTGGGCATGCCGGGTGGATCCCGGTCGGGCGCATGCGGGAGTCTGTCTGACTGCCTCTCCGTTTCCAGCTTCGGAAAAATGAAAATAAATAAATAAATAAATAAAAGAGTTTAAAACAAACCAAAAAAGAGACTTCCAGTGAAGATGGTGGTGTGGGTAAATGTGGTACTCTAATCCTCTCACAGCCACATCAAAATAACAATTAAACTACAGAATAACCATCCTTCAGAACAAATCTAGCTGAATGGAAGTCCTACAAGCAGGGAGTTAAAGAAGTCACATACAGACTGGTAGGAGGGGCAGAGATACAAAACAGGCTGGTCCCCCAACCACATATGGCGGTTTAAAATCTGAGGGAGCTCTCAGCTGCAGAGGTCCCCCGAAGGAGCGAGGGGTCACAGACTCACAGCAGGCCCCCAGGCCCAGGGTTAAACAGCCAGGAAGAGAAGTCCTCGTAACTTCTAGCTGTAAAAAGCGCAGGGGTTGAGGCCGAGGAAGGTGAAGGGATGCTGGAGTCCGAGGCAGTTCCTCTTAAAGGGCTGTGCACAAACCTACTGGAATCCACTCCCTCTGAGCTCCAGCGCTGGGGCAGCAGCTTGAAGGGAGCCAGGGACATACCGGAGAAACTGGACTGTCTGCCAGAGAGAGCTAGGCGGGCAGCTCTCTGCCAGACATGAGTGCTGGCAGAGGCCGTTGTTCCTTTTCTGAAAGCCCCCACCCCGGCCGACAAGAACACAGAGCTGATAGGCGGGGACCATATTTGAGTTTTCATCAGCCAGGCTCGCACTGTTTGCCCCGCCCTGGCGATTCCTGTGACCCTGCTGCACCCAACCTGTGGGTCCCTCGGCCACTTCCAGTGGCTTTTCCATACAGCCAGTCTCTCCTGCCTCATGCTTCATACTTTCCTAAAATCTCTCAAATGAGCAGCATTTGGCTTCTGCATGCCCTGTGCCTCCTGCTTAGTGGGCCCAAGCTCAGCGCTAGCAGCAGCCAGCCGTGGTCTGCAGCTGGGCCTCTCCAGCCCAGCACTAGAAGCAGCCATCTACAGATTGCTCTGTAGCTCATGCTACGTGTCCGCAGGCAGAACACAGGCAGTGGCTGGCCTTGCACCTCCCAGGAAGACCCAGAGCCAGCGCACCCAGTGCACGGCTTCAGATCATGCTGGATTACAACCCTACCACCTCCATGAGCAACACACTCAAGGGCACCAAAGTCCCGCTGACGTGAGTCCTGCTCCATAGGGTCAACTCCAACACAGCAGCTCCTCCACTGTCTCAGCAGCCAGTCCTTGCAGCTGGCCAGCCTGGGGGTCCGTTCCTGGCAGTGAGGCCAACAGTAATCAAGGCTCAACTACAACAGGACAGTGCACACAATGCATAAACGAGAGCACCTGGAATGTCCAGCTCAGGAGACTGGGGAAGCTGTGCCACTGGGCTCTACAGGACACCTACTGCACAAGGCCACTCTACCAAGTCCAGGAGACATAGCAGCTCTACCTCATACATAGAAACAAACACACGGAAGCAGCCAAAATATGGAAACAGAGGAACAAGTCCTCAATGAAAGGAGAAATTTCCAGAAAAAGAAATAAATAAAATGGAGGCAAACAAAATACCAGATACAGAGTTTAAAACAATTGTTATAAGGATGCTCAAGGAACTTAGTGAGAGCATCAAGAAACTTAGTGAGAACTTCAACAGCATGAAAAAAGACACAGAAAAGATATAAAATAGCCAGTCAGAAATAAAGAATACACTAATGAAATAAAGAATAATTTACAGAAAATCAACAGGAGAGTAGATGCTGCTGAGAATCAAATCAGCGATTTGCAATATATGACCGAGAAAAAAAACCACCCAACTAGAACAGCAAAGAAAAAAAAAATTAAAAATACGAAGATAGTATAAGGAGCACCTGGGACAACTTCAGCAATCCCATTATTCATATCATAGGGGTGCCGAAAGGAAGAGAGATAGAGCAAGAAATTGAAAACCTATTTGAAAAACTAATGACAGAAAACTTCCCTAACTTGGTGAAGGAAATAGACACACACATCCAGGAAATGCAGCGTCCCAAACAAGATGAACCCAAAGAAGCCCACATAAAGACACACATAATTAAAACATCAAAGGTTAAAGAGAAATATACAATCTTAAAAGCAATCTTAAAAAGCAAGAGAAAAGCAGTTACTTAACTCCAAGGGAACTGTCATAAGTATCAGCTGGTTTCTCAACAGAAACTTTGCAAGGCAGAAAGGAGTGTCAAGGAATATTCAAAGTGACGAAAAGCAAGGACCTAAAACTAAGATTACTCTACCCTACCCAGCAAAGCTATCATTTAGAATTGAAGGACAGATAAAGAACATCCAGACAAGAAAAAGCTAAAGGAGTTCATCCCCACAAAACCAGTATTACATGAAATATTAAAGGATCTTCCCTGAAAAGAAGAAAAAAAAGGTTAAGAATATAAACAATAAAATGGCAATAAGTATATATCTATAAACAATTGAATCTAAAAATCAAAATAAACAACTGGAACAGAAACAGATTCATTGATACAGAGAATATTCTGATGGTTACCAAGTGGAAAAGAGGTTAAAAAATTGAAGGGACTAAGAAGTACAAATTGATAGTTACAGAATAGTCACGGGGATGTAAGTACAGCAGAGGGAATACAGCCAATAATATTCTAATAACTATGTCTGGTGTCGGATGGGTACAAGATTTATTAGAATAATCACTTAACAAATTGTATAATGTCTAATCACTGAAGTGTACACTGGAAATTAATGAAATATTGCGTGTCAACTATAATAAAAAGTATTTAAAGTTTAAAAAAAATGTATGTTTTTCAGAATTCCAGGAGCAGATTTCAATGTCTTTATTGGTTTTAAAGATACAGGTTGTACATACTTTTAAAAAATGAATGGGTCAAAGAAGAAATAAGTGCAGAGATCAAAAGATATATACAGACTAATGAAAATGACAATACGACATATCAGAATCTATGGGATGCAGCAAAAGCAGTGATAAGAGGGAAGTTCATATCGCTTCAGGCATATATGAACAAACAAGAGAGAGCCCAAGTGAACCACTTAACTTCCCACCTTAAGGAACTAGAAAAAGAAGAACAAAGACAACCCAAAACCAGCCGAAGAAAGGAGATAATAAAAATCAGAGCAGAAATAAATGAATTAGAGAACAGAAAAACTATAGAAAAAATTAATAGAACAAGGAGCTGGTTCTTTGAAAAGATCAACAAAATTGACAAACCCTTGGCAAGACTTACCAAGGAAAAAAGAGAAAGAACTCATATAAACAAAAGCCAAAATGTAAGAGGAGAAATCACCACGGACACCGTAGATATACAAAGAATTATTGTAGAATACTATGAAAAACTTTATGCCACTAAATTCAACAACCTAGAAGAAATGGATAAATTCCTAGAACAATACAACCTTCCTAGACTGAGTCAAGAAGAAGCAGAAAGCCTAAACAGACCTATCAGTAGAGAAGAAATAGAAAAAACCATTAAAAACCTCCCCAAAAATAAAAGTCCAGGCCCTGACGGCTATACCAGCGAATTTTATCAAACATTCAAAGAAGACTTGGTTCCTATTCTACTCAAAGTCTTCCAAAAAATTGAAGAAGAAGCAATACTTCCAAACACATTTTATGAGGCCAACATAACCCTCATACCAAAACCAGGCAAGGATGGCACAAAGAAAGAAAACTACAGACCAATATCTCTAATGAATACAGATGCTAAAATACTAAACAAAATACTAGCAAATCGAATACAACAACATATTAAAAAAATAATACATCATGATCAAGTGGGATTCATCCCAGAATCTCAAGGATGGTTCAACATACATAAAACGGTTAATGTAATACACCATATCAACAAAACAAAGAACAAAAACCACATGATCTTATCAATAGACGCAGAAAAGGCTTTCGATAAAATACAACACAATTTTATGTTTAAGACTCTCAACAAAATGGGTATAGAAGGAAAATATCTCAACATGATAAAGGCCATATATGATAAACCATCAGCTAACATCATATTAAATGGCACTAAACTGAAGGCTTTCCCCCTTAAATCAGGAACAAGACAGGGTTGTCCACTCTCTCCACTCTTATTTAATGTGGTACTAGAGGTTCTAGCCAGAGCAATCAGACAAGACAAAGAAATAAAAGGCATCCATATTGGAAAAGAAGAAGTAAAGGTATCACTTTTTGCAGATGATATGATCCTATACATCGAAAACCCCAAAGAATCCACAAAAAGACTACTAGAAACAATAAGCCAATACAGTAAGGTCGCAGGATACAAAATTAACATACAGAAGTCAATAGCCTTTCTATATGCCAACAATGAAACAACTGAGAAGGAACTCAAAAGAATAATCCCCTTCACGATTGCAACAAAAAAAATAAAATACTTAGGAATAAACATAACAAAGAATGTAAAGGACTTATATAATGAAAACTATAAACCATTGTTAAGGGAAATCGAAAAAGATATAATGAGATGGAAGAATATACCTTGTTCTTGGCTAGGAAGAATAAATATAATCAAGATGGCTATATTACCCAAAGCAATATACAAATTTAATGCAATTCCCATCAAAATTCCAATGACATTTTTTAAAGAAATAGAGCAAAAAATCATCAGATTTATATGGAACTATAAAAAACCCCGAATAGCCAAAGCAATCCTAAAGAAAAAGAATGAAGCTGGGGGCATAACAATACCTGACTTCAAACTCTATTATAGGGCCACGACAATCAAAACAGCATGGTATTGGCAGAAAAATAGACACTCAGACCAATGGAACAGAATAGAAAGTCCAGAAATAAAACCACATATATATAGTCAAATAATTTTTGATAAAGGGGCCAACAACACACAATGGAGAAAAGAAAGCCTCTTCAATAAATGGTGCTGGGAAAACTGGAAAGCCACATGCAAAAGAATGAAACTGGACTACAGTCTCTCCCCCTGTACAAAAATTAACTCAAAATGGATCAAAGATCTAAACATAAGACCTGAAACAATTAAGTACATAGAAGAAGACATAGGTACTCAACTCATGGACCTGGGTTTTAAAGAGCATTTTATGAATTTGACTCCAATGGCAAGAGAAGTGAAGGCAAAAATTAATGAATGGGACTACATCAGACTAAGAAGTTTTTGCTCAGCAAGGGAAACTGATAACAAAATAAACAGAAAGCCAACTAAATGGGAAATGATATTTTCAAACAACAGCTCAGATAAGGGCCTAATATCCAAAATATACAAAGAACTCATAAAACTCAACAACAAACAAACAAACAATCCAATAAAAAAATGGGAAGAGGATATGAATAGACACTTCTCCCAGGAAGAAATACAAATGGCCAACAGATATATGAAAAGATGCTCATCTTCTTTAGCTATTAGAGAAATGCAAATCAAAACGGCAATGAGATACCACCTCACACCTGTTCGATTAGCTATTATTAGCAAGTCAGGTAATAGCAAATGTTGGAGAGGCTGTGGAGAAAAAGGAACCCTCATACACTGTTGGTGGGAATGTAAAGTAGTACAACCATTATGGAAGAAAGTATGGTGGTTCCTCAAAAAACTGAAAATAGAACTACCTTATGACCCAGCAATCCCTCTACTGGGTATATATCCCCAAAACTCAGAAACATTGATACGTAAAGACACATGCAGCCCCATGTTTATTGCAGCATTGTTCACAGTGGCCAGGACATGGAAACAACCAAAAAGCCCATCAATAGATGACTGGATAAAGAAGATGTGGCACATATACACTATGGAATACTACTCAGCCATAAGAAATGATGACATCGGAACATTTACAGGAAAATGGTGGGATCTTGATAACATGATACGAAGCGAAATAAGTAAATCAGAAAAAACCAGGAACTGTATTATTCCATACGTAGGTGGGACATAATAGTGAAACTAAGAGACATTGATAAGAGTGTGGTGGTTACGGGGGGGAGGGGGGAATGGGAGAGGGATAGGGGGTGGGAGGGGCACAAAGCAAACAAGATAGAAGGTGACAGAGGACAATCTGAGTTTGGGTGGTGGGTATGCAACATAATTGAACGACAAGATAACCTGGACTTGTTATCTTTGAATATATGTATCCTGATTTATTGATGTCACCCCATTAAAAAAATAAAATTATAAAAAAATAAAAAATAAAAAAAAAAAAAAAAAAAAAAAGATACAGGTTGTAGAGTATCCTGTCAGAGTCAAATAGCATTGACTTTGATAATTTTTATTTCAATAATTCACTATCTCTTGTGAGCCACCCTTTTTCACCCTTGTTGTGATATTTCTACACATGGCCCCAGTTTTATACTCTGGAGATATAACTACCAAGATGGAGTCAGTATAGGGCATGAAAAAATAAATTGTTATAGAAGAATCTTAAATTTAAATCTCAATTTTTTAAATGGGCATTTTAGGGAAACCAGCTATGTTTGTCATTGCTTACTTCTACTGATTGGCAATTTTTAAGACTATTTCATTGAATTTTCAAACTTGGGGGCATGTGGTTTTCTTTAAATAATAAAGAAAATATAAGGATTATGTACACTTAAAGTATCAAAATATCCTTTTAAATAATTGAATTTGTAAAAAGAGACTTCAGGAATGTTGGTAAACACTAGTATTAACTATAGTAGCAGTTAATATTCCTTATATTTTGAAAACTTTAAATACTGTTATTTTATAAAAATAAATCACAGTTTTGTATAGAAATAATATAAAATTAAAACAATAGCTCATTGTTAAAGTTCCATTCTAAGGATACCAGCCATAATTGAGTTACATTAACTCACAGGAAATAGGACCCAGTGGTGACATCCTGATTACCATTCTCAATTAACTCTGCTACATTTTTTAATGCCGAAAAATGTTTAATGTCAAAGCATTAAGAGTCTTCCAGGATAAGAAATCTATTAGTGTTTCAAAAATATGTTCCAAACCAAAGAGACTAGAAACAGAATGAAACCATATGTCATTTGCACTAAGGTGATAATGTCAGCAACGTGAATTAATTAAGTTTCTCAAGGGAAAGCTCTAAGTTAGAAAGTGTTAAAGAGACTCAGTGTTGAGTGCTAGGTTTAACCAGCTTGTTTAAGACACAAAACAACAAATCTGAAAAGATTTGAGAAGTGTTCCACAGGAGGGAGCACACATTTTCATATTCCTAAATTCCAGTTTAGGAATCAAATAATCCTAATTTTTCCACTTGTTTATATCACTGGTGAAGCTCACAGGACCTGGAAACAAGTATAGCCTCCATATGTGGTTTTTAAATATATGAACAGATACAAGAAAAACAATAAGAGAAAAATAATACTCAAAAAATTTAGAATTATAGTGGAAAGAAGACTGGAGCAATGCAATCTAGATCTGGATTCTAGCCCTGACTTTGCAGTTAGTTATTTCTACAACTGTGAGCAAATTATTTGACACCCAATTATTGCATTTCTAAGTTTAGATTGCTAGGTCTCTAAAATCCCTTCCAACTCTTTCTTCTGTCCCAGAAACTATGGCTTAACTTTAAAAAAAAAAATAATAAAGACATAAAATATTCCAGAAGTTGAGACAAAGAAAAGGAAATATGGAAAATAGCCAAAGGTTAGTAACGGTAGATGATTTGAGAGATTGTGTTTGTTTTTAACATTGGAACCATCTGAATAAAATTAGATGGAAATAATACCTTACGGTTTGAATATGTTTAAATAGAAACAATCAATCTAAAATACAAAGAGTACATTCTTGAAGAAAATAAAGTGCAAAATTTCCAAGTATACCCAATTAATATTTATAAGTAGTTCATTCATACATTTAGTCATCAAACATGTATTAAATGTGTTCTCCATGACAGCTACTCTGCGAGGCACAGGTTAAGAGTAAAGGAGAGAATTCTCTCTAAGAAGTACTAGTTTGACAATGGGTTCACAATCTAGTCCTGCAATGTAATTTTGAAAATTAAAAAAAAAAAACAAATGCCACCAAAATAAAATTCAGAAAATAATAGAAAAAATCATGTCTTTATGTACATGATTTATAATAAGTTATGTGTTTTGAGAAACAAACAAATTAAAATATAATTATAATTTTCATTTTGGATTATTAGGAAATTCAAATTAATTGATTTGAATATTAATTTTAAATGACAAGTTAAATGAGTAAAAAATGCTAAAACAGTATGTTCTCTTGTTATTTGATGTAGGTAAAATGCCAAAGTGCTCTAAAACATTAAATTAAGGTCTTAATAAATGTATGTTGAGATTCATATCTTTTCTTTCTCAGGCAGGAAACTTATGAATATTGAATTATTAGGTAAAAAAAAAGTAAATGCTAGCTCTGGCATGTTGGCTCAGGGTTAGAGCATTGGCCAAGCTCGTGGAAGTCCTGAGTTCGATTTCTGGTCAGGGTATACAGGAGAAGCAACCATCTGCATCTCTACCTCTCTCCCTTCTCTCTTTCTCTCTCTCTCTTCCCCTCCCACAGCCATGGCTCAAATGGTTCAAGTGAGTTGGCCCCAGTGCTGAGAATGGCTACAAAGCCACTTCAGGTACTAAAATAGCTCAGTTGCGTCGGCCTAGCGTGCGGAGGACCCGGCCAGGGCACACAGGAGAAGCGCCCATTTGCTTCTCCACCCCCACCCCCTCCTTCCTCTCTGTGTCTCTCTTCCCCTCCCGCAGCCAAGGCTCCATTGGAGCAAAGATGGCCCGGGCGCTGCGGATGGCTCCTTGGCCTCTGCCCCAGGCGCTGGAGTGGCTCTGGTCGCAACATGGCGACGCCCCGGAGGGGCAGAGCATCGCCCCCTGGTGGGCGTGCCGGGTGGATCCCGGTCGGGCGCATGCGGGAGTCTGTCTGACTGTCTCTCCCTGTTTCCAGCTTCAGAAAAATGAAAAAAAAACAAAAAAACAATAAAATAGCTCAGTTGCACAGCAACGGAAGCAGCGGCCCCAGATGGGCAGAGCATTGCCCCATACGGAGCTTGCCAGATGGATTCCAGTCGGGGTGCATGCAGAAGTCTGCCTGTCTCCCTGCCTCTCACTGAATAAAAATAAATTTTTAAAAAAGGTAAATACTTTAAACATTTTAAACGCAAACTAAATTCCTTTGTCAAAATCTTCCATTAATTTAAAATGTATTAGTTAGGCACTGGCTGGTGTGCTCAGTCAGCAGAGCGTCAGCCTGGCATGTGGACGTCCCAGGTTCCATCCAGGTCAGGGCACACATGAGAAGAGACCATCTGCTTCTGTTCCCCTCCCTCTCCCCCTTCTCTCCCTCTCCCCTCCCACAGCCAGTGTCTCGGCTGGTTCCAGCTTCAGCCCCAGGTGCTGAGGATAGCCCAGTTGGTTCAAGCATGGGCTCCAGACAGGGGTTGCCAGGTGGATTCCAGTGGGGGCACAGGCGGCAGTCTATCTCCCCTCCTCTCACTTAAAATAATAATAATAATAATAATAATAATAATAATATAAAATGTAGTAAAAAATGTTCATCCATTCTCATAAAGAACATCGTTATTTTCTATATTTGAGGTATTACTAAAAGTGTATTATTTTTGTTTAAATGTTTCTTTAATTACTAGTGAGGTTCAACATATTTCTGTGTGTTTACTAATGCAATTTCTCTTATTCAAAGTGTTTGCAATGGCATTTTACCATTTATTAGGAGCTGGTTGTTCCATATTTTTCAAAATTTTATGTGCTTTTAAAATTGAATGTATTAAATCTTCAGTACATTTTTCCTAAATATTACTCCCTTATTTAGAAGTTGTTGCTTTGGTGTAGGCCTCTCCATAACTTGATTTTTACGTAGTTAAATTTTTTTTTTTTTTTTTAATTTTTTTTTTTATTTATTTATTCATTTTAGAGCAGAGAAAGAGAGAGAGAGAGAGAGAGAGAAGAGAGAGAGAGAGAAGGGGGGAGGAGCTGGAAGCATCAACTCCCATATGTGCCTTGACCAGGCAAGCCCAGGGTTTCGAACCGGCGACCTCAGCATTTCCAGGTCGACGCTTTATCCACTGCGCCACCACAGGTCAGGCCGTAGTTAAATTTTAACTTATAAAATATACCACACTTAGCATTTTAATTTACTATGTAAAAGATCTTTCCATTTTCAATATTATTATCCTTGTTGTAACTTGCATTAATTTGGATTATTGCTCTTGTGTCTTCTTCATGATTTCTTCTTATGTATATTGTTCCCTTTTCCTCATTCTTTGATTGAAATTCTTTTCACATTTTCACTTGATATGTGGACAATAACACAACTTTGCTTTTCATTTTCTTCCTAGTTAGCTAAAGCATACTCACAATACTTGTTACTGACTGTTCTAGCAGACCTTAAACTCATAAGTCCTCAGAGTAAGTCACTCTGACTTCATATGTGCCACAGCTGATCTGTGTGCCCTGCCCTATGGATACATTCAGGAAAAAAGGCTCTGTCTTGAAACATTGATAATCTGTTTAACTTCTCATTTCCCTAGAGTTTACCTAAAGGTAAACGTCTCACTGATTCTTCCTTATTCTGCTCTCTCAAGTCAAGAGAAAAGCCTTAGGAAAAGTCACAGGATAGATAAACATACCTCCACTGACTGCTATTGTCCCCAACTCAAATTTGCTTCTTAATGACCTTTTGCCCATTTAGATTTTCAAACATTTGTTGTCAAAATACCTGACATTTTATAATATCAACTCCTCCTATTTAATTTCTTCTGTTGACTTTACAAATAATTAGTTTCTAAATGATGCCTACACTTAAATTCCTCACCATCATCTGTCAACATTGTTCAGTATAATATATATAATTTGAATGCATTCTTAACAGAATATTGTAGGAATCTAATTCTTTTGACTGCAATTGTATTGCCTTGTCTATATCTCAGTCATATTTCCTTCAATTAAACATAATTTCTCATGTTTAAAAAAGCTAATTTGATTTTGCACAATATGACTGAGTTTATCTTGAATGTTTGCAGCATTTAGGTTTACAGAAATTATGTTCTGTCAAAATATTTTATAACAGCAGCATTAAATATTGCCCTGAGGAAAAATATTGCTAAAAGCTGACTGAGAAATAATATCTTGGTGCTCTGCCATGTTAGAATAATTTTTTATTTCCTGGAGATAATATATTATGGCCACACTTCTGAAAGAGAATCTATATTTGCCTACAAAGTAGAGTATTCAGATTGGAAAGTTAAGGATTCATGATGCATTACTGAATTATGAATTCAACTGCCACCTCCATACATTTCTACCCATAAAAGCCCTCTTTCCACTTTGGGCTAAATGAAGTGGTTAATAGTTTGGGCAGAGTACTTAGCTTCTGAAAATAGCCTGCAGATAACGGATGACATTGGTGATAAATATAATATACAACTGACAATTTACATACAGTGCTGGTGCCTACAGTAGTATGTGATAATTAGCAAGCACCCCTGGCGACTCTTTCACCCTCCCCTCCATCTGTTGCTTCACTTTGAGTTTCAAACAACTAGAATATTGAGGATTTGAATTACTTTTAGTGCTATGAAATTTAAATATATACATATACATATTTAATAAAATTATATGCATATATATCATATAATACAATAAATAAATAATATTGATTCAAGTATTCAAGAACTTCTCTATATCGAACATTGTTTAGGCTAAATATTCAAATATTTGAAAGACATTTTCAGCCTTTATCTAGCATCTCTTTAGGTCTCCAACGATAGTAAAATCACCACTGAGTACTGTATTGTGAGGGCAATGTCATAGAAAAGATTGCATAGATATGTTAAAAGTAGCCCATACCAGGGAGATTATCTCACGGCTTGAGAAAAGAAATATTGTCTCTTTTATGGAAAATGAAATCAAATATTTAATGATACCTTTAATGTGATGAACTCAGAAAACAAACTTACTTTCTATAATAGCTATTAAAATATGAAGGATAAGAATCAGACTTTCTGGTTGAAATCCAGATTCTGCCATTTATTGGCCATGTTACCTTGGTCAAGGTTCTTTACCTCTTTGTCTACATTTCCTCTTTGTTTCAATTTTTGAATTTTTAAATTGAACATAATAGTATCTCTAAAGTTGTTATGAGGATTAAAAGAGTTAATATTCATAAAAACTAATAACAGTGTCTGCCACAGAGCAAATTATATAGTGACTGTAAAATAAATAAAAATACAATGCTTATCTCAGCTTTACTAATTTTCAACTTGAAACTGTGTAAGATACCCAGAAATGTGTTCATGCTAATTAACTATAAAGCTCTAATAGCTCTCATTGTTTTTTTAAAAATAATTTTATTCAACAATAATATCATGACAGAATGAATGCAGTTGATTCTTATTCACATTTTATCATGAATAAAACATAATATTTTCATTTGAAATATAAAGTATCTATTTTCATACTGACTAGTGTTTCAAGTGAGATTTGGGTTAATTAATATCATAGCTAACTGTGCTTACTAGTTAATTTACCAAAAATTATTTTTAAAAGCTACAAAAAAATCTTATAATGCATGTGAGTTCTTTTAATTGAACAAGAGACCACAACTAAAACCCTGGAGGTATAGATTAGATAATTAGTCACAGTATGCTCTTTGCTGATCCCAGTAGAAATGAGCTAAACACTAATGATGGACAATATAATGTGAGAGTAAATGGTGGTCCTATTACTCTCTATTTGCTGATATTTGCCTTTTTAAAATGTGTTTTTTATATATAATTGTTTTTATATCTTGGCCTGAATATCTTTAATTTTAGGATGGATTTATCACATTTTTATAATTAGCAGTAAAACATTAATGCTAAATGGACAAAAAATTCCTTAACTCTCTTCTTTTTTTGATATAAGTTCTAAGGCAAAAAATTGAGAACTAACTTGTTTTCTGTTTTAAAACATCAATACCACTAATATTTCTTAATATTCAAATAATCAAAGAATTTAAAATTTAAAAATAATGCTTCAGTCAGCATTGTATCTGAGTACTTAATAATAAATAAAAACAGACAAAAAATATATAGTTGTGGTTTAACTCTGGGTGTTTGTTTATGTGATAATTGGTATTTTCTACCTATTCTGATAATTGGCTCTTATGGCTGTCAGGAAATACAGGCTGATTTGGTAAATGTTTCAGAAAGTAGGAGATTTGAGAAGGTTGAACTTGTCAATAAGTTGTTAAGGATAGCTCCTTTATCAATCAGTTTTTGCTATGTAACAAAGCACCCTAAAATTTTGTGACTTAAGATAACCATTTATCATTGTTGGTGAGTCTACAATTTGGCTGGGTGGTTCTGCTGATCTGGGTCAGACCTGGTTGATCTTAGCTTGGTTTATACATATATCTGCAGTCATCTGGAGGGATGGTGGGTTCTGTACACCTGGGTAAACCTAGCGCTCAGAGCTGAATGTTGTCCAATTGATATCTAGGGAGAACAGGGATAACTAGACTGTTCTCTCATCCATAGCAGTGTAGCGTAGCCTTGTTCGCATCGCAGTCAGGAAAAGGTAAAGAAACACATAAGCCTCCTGATGCTGGGGCTCAGACCAGAACTTCACTTCTGCTATATTCTAGTGGTCAAAGCAAGTCACAAGGCCAGCCCAGATTCAAGGAATGGAGGAATAGATTCTACCTCCTCAAGGCAGTAACAGAAAAGAATGATGAACATTTATGTAATCTACAACAACCAACTCTGGGTAATTTAGGAATAAATCATATTATTAAACTGAGCTGAGGCCTCAGTACACATACATGAGCCCCATAACTGACAAACTGACTTTTTTATAGCTTCTGCAGTCTTTTCTATGTAATATTAACAAGGTGATGGAAGCCTGAAAAGAAACAAACAAAAAACAGCCATTCCATATGATTTCAGAAAACCCTAAAATACTTTAGTCATGGTTTAACTAAATAGCTGATGGGTGTTTGTTTATTTGTTTGTTTTTATTCAGTGAGAAGAGGGGAGGCAGAGACAGACTCCTGCATGCACCCTGACTGGGATCCACTGGGCAAGCCTACTAAGGGGTGATGCTCTGCCCATCTGTGGTGTTGCCCTGTTGCTCAGCAACTGAGCTTTTCCTAGAGCCTGAGGCAGAGGCCATGGAGCCATCTTCAGTGCCCAGGGCCAACTTACTCCAATGGAGCCATGGCTGCAGGAAGGGAAGAGAGAGAGAGAGAGAGAGAGGCAATAGGGCGAAGGGTAGAGAAGCAGATAGGCACCTCTCCTGTGTTTCCTGACTGGGAAACAAACCTGGGACATCCACATGCCGGGTCGATGTTCTACCACTGAGCTAAACGGCCAAGGCCTTGAGCATTGATTTATAAGACAACATTTCCAGGCCATAGCCTCTAGATTCCATTTCATTAAGTCAAATTTCTACCATTTCTTTAAGTTAGCTGAATGAAAATAGCCATTTCAGTGGTTAAAAAAAAAAAAGAAAAAAAAAAGTTGTATTCATTTGAAAACTCTCTGTGGAGCTCCTGTTGACTTGGCCTCAGCATAATTAGAGTATAGTATAATATAGTATAGTGAAGTATAATAGTACAGTATAAAGTGATCAATACTCCAGCTACCTGCCTGAGTCTCCAGGTGGAAGTGTATAAGGAACGACCCAGAGGGCTCCAGCCACCTGTGTGGAAGTGGACCAGCAAGGCTTATTTACACCTAGTTTGTCTCCTAGTTCCAGGCACCGGAATCTTGCTTGCAGTTTGCAGTGGAGGCAACCTGATTCCTGTGCTTCTTTGTGAAAGTGTTCCCACTGGGACCCTTATGAAAGTGACAGAAAGGGTTAGTTGAGAAGAATTTATTTACATGAAACACATTAATGTCAGCATCAATTGCATGCCTCTATGTGTGTGAACACATATCTGTCTTAGCTACATAACTGACAGGATTTTTGACTGCCATCTTCCAATCTGGCTTATTTTTCCTCTAATACTCTCCCTCTCAATTAATGGCAGTACTCTGTTTTCTTACTGAAGCCGGAAACCTGGAAATCTTCCTTGACGTATCCTCTTATTCCCTGTCTATAACGAACAGCTGTGCTGTACACGTTCACTTCCCTGTCGCATCCCTCTGCCGTCTGACTTGCTCTCACTCTTCCTCACAGCCACCGCCTAACGTGAAGCCTGACTGGTTTCCTTAGGGCACTGCCCTTGGGTCCTGGCCCTGCCTACGGTTGGTCTCCTTTCCTCAGTCCAGCGCCAATGCTGCCGCTGGAATGAATTTCCTAAAACATCATTCAGTTTATTTCATTCAACTTCCTAGAATTCTGCAGGGACTGTGCATTCAGGATAGAATCCAAACCCACATCCACATGAGAAATAACTCCCGTATTGACAATCACAAGGTTTACAACAAAATAATTTGCCACATTCCCAAAGTGAGCTGGTGCGCCTTCTGCGTGCAGTTATGAAAAGCGTGGCAAACGTGTTCTGCAACCGTCAACCTGTCGCCGGCTTCCAGGTTGAGGTCGAGGCTTTCAGAGTACTTTCACATCCCCCTCCCTCCGCACCCAGATGTGCGGGGGCCCGGGGCGGGGGGGGGGGGGGGCGCATGCGCACACAGACTCCCAAGCACCGGATAGGAAAAGGTGGTGCTTCCTTCCTGATCCAAGTCTAGCAGGGTCTTTTTTTTTTTTTTTTTTTTTTTTTTGGTATTTTTCTGAAGCTGGAAACGAGGAGGCCGTCAGACAGACTCCCACATGTGCCCGACCGGGATCCACCCGGCATGCCCACCAGGGGGCGATGCTCTGCCCCTCCAGGGTGTCGCTCTGTCGGGACCAGAGCCACTCTAGCGCCTGGGGCAGAGGCCAAGGAGCCATCCCCAGCACCCAGGCCATCTTTGCTCCAATGGAGCCTCGGCTGCGGGAGGGGAAGAGAGAGACAGAGACGAAGGAGAGGGGGAAGGGTGGAAAAGCAGATGGGCGCCTCTCCTGTGTTTTCTGGTCGGGAATCAAACCCGGGACTTCCGCGCGCCAGGCCGACGCTCTACCACTGAGCTAACCGGCCAGGGCAAGGGTCTTTAAAAGAAATACTTGATCCTTGAAATGTATTCGGTACAAAAACCGGTAGCAGAACTATAGCTTAAAATGTTGGACAGAGGACAGAATGGATATCAGAGGAAAGAGGCTGCAAAGAGAAAAAATTTAAAGGCAGAAGAGAAGTATGTGATGCTCTCTGACTTGGAGGCAAGACGTGCACCCTGAAGACCCTTCAAATGTTACATGACTGCCTGCCTAGTAGATTGCTGTCACCCTAACAGAGAGATGAGCCTCTGGGTGCCCAGGGACCTGAGAGAGGGATCCTAAGTGGAACGGACTGTTGGAGGCCAGAACTGCCCACCACTAAGACACTGCAATTGGAAGCACCCACCAGGACGTGTCCCTGAGGAGCACAGGAATGCATCCACCAGGGAGAATCAGCAATAGCAAAGGGCCACATCCCCAGGGCCACGTCACTACGTTACCTTGTGCCTGTCGGCAAGCTCTTTCCTATTTGGATCATCTCCTCATTTCTAATTACTAATCTTGCAGAGGACCAGAGCAGCTCAGGGATCCTCTCCTTGGGGAAACTCTCCTTACCCCTGCCAGGTAACTTGATTTAGTACTGTGACAAGTAAAAATGAGAAGTAAAGGCAGGTTGGAGGATCAGATAAAGATAACACAACTTTTCTATGCAAACTTTCTTTTCCCAGAAACTGACTAGAAAGTATTCTAAAGAAAATATTTACATACAATATTCAGAGATATAAAAATCTGATGATATACTTTTGCAGTATTTGGTTTTTTTCCTCTGTCAACATAAGAAACGTCCAAACCTGTGGAGAATTTTTAGGAGTTTATTAGGGCCAAAATGACAACTTACGCTGGGCAGCAAAATCACAGCGGAATAAAAAAAATGCTCCCAGAGAATGTCAGTTCTATAACTTATTTTATATGTTAGAATCAAGAGAGGAGACATAAGGAAGCTGGCGTGCAACCTATTGGTGGTAGATTAAAGAAGTGGGGGGCAGCATAGTGGGGAAATTTCTAGGATTGAATAAAAAGCAAAATGGGAAAACACATTTTACATTGGTGGGTGCAGGGCAGTCAGTCACATTTACAGCACGTGAAGACGGTATGCTATGCGGGGAACGAGAGCGCAACCAGGAGTTCCGTGGTCTTGTGCTTTGTTGGTCTTGTGCCCTGGTACCTGTGGTCTTGCCTTTGAAGGGTAGGAAAGGAAAATTACTCAGAGATTTCAAAGATGTTTTCCTTGATGCATAAGAACAATGGACAGAGCTCACTTAAGGAACCTGTTGGCCTGCGGTGTGACTACCTGCTGCCTCTTGCCTAGTTAGGAATCTGTGATCTGACCCTCCTGTGTGGTTACTGTCCGTCTCTGTCTCTGGGTTTGCTAAGCCTGCCACGTAGCTCTCCTGAGCTCGTCGCCTTTTCATTCATTGTAGAACTAACCTCCTCTTAGCCACAGATACACTATGTATTTGAACAGACGATACAAAATTCCCTAGTGCTTATCTCAGAAAGAGAAATAAAACATTTAAAACCTTGGCAGTTCCCTCAATGGTAACAAATACATGTTTATAAAACACAAGGAACTCTCTGATTAAAAGGATTTAAGAACCTGGGGAAATAGTCTCTGGTAACCCCTCTGGCAACATTTTAATTATAACACAGTCCCCCTCCCTAGGCAAGGAACCTAATCTATTGTAATATGAGCAACAATCTATTTACTACAACACATTAAGAAATCTAAATATCTGGAACAGGTCATATCTCATTTGCTATTGCTGATTAAAACAAATAGTAGAGTAAGATGGCTTTCTCTCTCTCTTTCTCTTTAATCACTACTGCACTTGTGTCCAAGATGGTTTTGAAAATAAAGCTAATATTTAAATACTTGGATAGATATAATTTTCTACATTGTATTAACTATATGAAACTTAGTTTGCAAGCTATTCCTTTGAGTATTTTTTTTTTAGTGATGATTTAGGAACTCTCATTTATCTATACTTTGTTTATTTTGTTGAGTAGTTCAGGGAGGTCATTTCTACTTAGGTCACCACAGTGTGCCAAAAATCCGATTTCCTCAGCTACAGAAAAGTGAAATCCTTGCTATACGCTATCTTAGTTCATTTTGTAATCATTTGCATAAATTATCTCTAATTCGTATTTTTTTTCCTCTATGAATTACAAATGGCACTTAAAAGACGGCCGAGAGCATACCACTATATGCTCAGCCAAGTGACAAACAATGGGACGAGCTGAGTCCATCGGAGACTTGTCACTCCACACCCAGGGTTAGAGGACCCACTGCCTTTTCTCCACTCTCCCTCACATCACCCTTATCGGCTCTTTTTCGCGAGTTAAAGAAAAGATTTCTCAGACTCCTGTAGGTATACCATTTGTTCCACTTTTCATACAAGACAAGATATGGAAAAGACAGATTATCTGTGCAAAAAGGAAATGATTTGCCCTGAAGGGCATTTTCTTTTTTCTTTATCCAGTGTATTTTTAAACGTCTCAAGTGATGAGACTGGCTGTTCAACCAAGTTCAAGAATAGACTTTTATTAAGCCCATTATCTATCATTGTGAATTCAAACCTGCTGTTCTTCTTCTGCTGATAATCTATCATCTAACGAGAGCAGGGATGACTTTAAACCACAGGAGCAAAGAGCAGTCACAAACTTGGCTCACAAGGAGATTTATATATTAAATTCCACACACTAAAATATATTTAGTATTTCTTTGCTCAAGTTCATGCTCACCCTTCCTACTCTTTTTGGAAACTTGGAGAGCTACTATAGAGAATTAACCAAATATTTTTTAAAAGAAGAAGAAAAATGAATGAATCTAAAATTCAGTCTCTCAAAATTCATTTTCCAAATATTATCTTGAAAGGGAAATAAATCACTATTTCTTGGCACATAAATAGAAAGCAGAGGGATGCCCTACTGAAGGACTGTCTCTCCTAAACGTCCTTATTCTTTCTTCATGATGCTATCTATGTTCCCAGGATAGCTACATTAATTTGACATGGCTGAATAATGCTACCTACTGTTTCCTGTATAGCCCTTTCAGTGCCTGAGGCTGGGCTTCCTGCTTTGGGGATTAGGGGCAGAAAGACATTTCTAACTCTAGTATGAGAAGCAATTAGGCTACAAGTTGTTTGGCTGTAAGCAGTTAACCTCACAAACCTAACAAATTATTTGATTGTATAAAATGCTTAAAAATTTGAACTCCTTTGGTAAATATGCATGAAATTGCAAAACTTATTTTCTTTGTTTCTGTTACTTATTTTAATATTGCGCTTCTTATTAAATGCTTTGGGATAATATATAAGATAGAGGCACATTACCTCTCATTGCCAAATCATTTGACTATATTGTCTTTGCCACTGCTGTTATGAGTGTTTCGATTAAAGATAACACCCCTTTATTTCTGCATATGACGGAAAGCAACATTTATAATTTTTGTCCCCTCTACTCAATTAAAAACAAACAAGCAGGCATAAAACCCTTCATGGACACTAATGAACCCAAAATAGTCTGTAATTAATTTTAAATTCACTACAAGTTTAAAAAATTAGCTAACACTGCAAATTGCATTGACCATGATCAGGCCCTTAATAATATCCTATTGTGTGAAATGTGCAAGTCAGCAGAAACACAAATGAAAACCTCTCAGCTTCAAACACTTTTACCAGCATGCAAACAAACAAAGCAAGATGAACTCTGAATTAAAAATAAAAAGCTTTAAGCAGCTATTTCTCATACCAGATCAGTTAATAAATCACTTCAAAGTACAGTTTTTTTGTATATTCATTTTTTATGAGGTCAACTCATAAAAAGTATGAAAGCAAAATTCCACCTTTTTATTTTCTAGAACCTCAGTACTGATATACCAAGAAGTCTTAGTAGATCACCTGAAACGCTCATAACAGATAAGTATATAAATAACTTTTATCTTTATTATAAAAATTAATTTTAAACTATGCAAAATTAAAGTTTTCACTATTATTTAACAATAAATGATGAAATACTGGGTTATTTACATCTGAACAATTCTCTCTCTTTTTTTAAGATTTTATTTATTCATTTTAGAGAGAACAGAGAGAGAGAGAAGGGGGAGGAGCAGGAAGCATAAACGCCTGTATGTGCCTTGACCAGACAAGCCCAGGGTTTCAAACCGGCAACCTCAGCATTCCACAGACCCTGTATCCACTGCACCACCACCGGCAAGGCCCTGAATAAATCTCTAATCCTCTTTCTATCTAATTATTACTGAGATTTCTTTGCTTTTAAATAAGTACTCTGACAAGTAAATCACAAATTTGTTTTTCTCATTTTCCCTATATATTATAGTCATTATGTACATATATAAAGTAATATTGACTTGTAATAATAATTCCATGTTGTTATATTTGCTGTTGTTTTTTGTTTCTTTTTTAAAACTTTTTTTAAAATCGATTTTAGTGAGAGAGAAAGGGAATGAGAGAGAAAGAGGGAGACAAGAACAAAAGACATGTTCCTGTATGTGCCATGACCAGGCACTCAAACGACAAACTCTGTGCTGGGGGATGATGCTCTAACCATTTGAGCTATTCAGACAGAGTGTTTTTGTTTCTTTTAAAGAAATACAGTTTTGAGCTACGATGTTTGAAATAGTCTAAATGATACAAATAGAATGTTGAATCACAGCGCATCCTCCAGCATCAGACACCCTGGGTTTAAATTCCAGTTTCAGCACTTGTCAACTTGAGGAAATTGCTAACATTCAATACTTGGATATGCTAGTCATGTACTGACAATGTCTACCTATTTTATGAAGACAAAAATCTTAGCGGTCATCTAGATAATTGACTCAAAGAATATAGAGTCCACTGAATTCATACCTTTACTCTCTCTAGGCCTCCTAGGCAGCTCTGTAACTCACGGTCAATCTTTTTGTTTTTCATTAGCTTGTTGCTTCTAGACCTTTCGCTCATGAGAGTGCAACTTTCCCTCATTGCACTCTTTATCTGAATACCTTTTCAATAAAAATTTTGTGCTACCCAACTTTCTTTTATCCTTTGAAAAAATATCCTTCCAAATTCTTAATGACTTTTCCCACAATAGAAAAGCAAATGCTTCCCCCCAAACTCCAGATGTTGTACAACGTCTGACACCACAGATAGCTAATTTTATATAAACTAAAAATTCGTTACTTTCTATTTCTTAATTTTTTTTTCTCTAGCACATTGTTCTGCTTATGAGTGTTATACATACAGTCAATTATCCAAGCTAATGGAGGTGAGCTGTGGGAGAGATAATTAAGAACAGTAGATAATCTACCCTGCTATTAGTGCAGGTGTCAGCAAAGAGTCTGACATGAGAGATCATTGTAGTGGGTATGCGATGGGGTAAGGGAGGCTTGTAGTCCCAAGGCAGTCATAGAGTGTCAGGGAGAGACGCTAAGGAGAGGTGATGGAACCAAGCTGGGCAAGGGAGAACCGTTAAGACAGATGATCACTGATTAATATGAATGTAGTGGATAATTGCGACTTTACTGTTATGTTTAAATGCCTGCTTGGAAAATGATACTCATTATTCTAAAGTCAGATGTTTGATGTATATCATAAGCAGATAGTTTCACCTACCTCTCCGTTGGTTATATTTTAAGGTGACAGATCCTACCACCAGCCCCAGAAGTCATTATCACAAATATGCCCTTTAGATCAGTAAAGGAACTGGCATAACCCAATACCAATGCTGGGAAATCATTTAATATACTTATTCTGTTGATTATGGGTCATTATCATTAATTTTGTACATACAAATCAAAAAGTATACCCTAAAATTATGACCAATTGGTTTTTAATAATCTGTGGGTTTTTTGGCATTTTTTCAATCAACTGGTATTTTAAATGTGCAAGAATATGTGAGCATCTCTTTACTAATTCATTAACTATTAGATAAAGACCTATTATCCTTTCCTAATCTAATTAAGCAATGTCACGGTGAGATTATGTATATTTTAAAAGATGATGGGCCCTTTCTATGTTTTAAAGACATAATAAACATTTCAGCCTGACCTTTGGTGGCAAAGTGGATTGAGCGTCAGCCCAGAATGCTGAGGGCTCTGGTTCAAAACCCCAAGGTCACCGACCAAAGCGGGATCACCTGCTTGAGTGCAAAATCATCAACGTGATCCCAAGATCACTGGCTTGAGCCCAAAGATTTCTGGCTTGAACCAGGGGTCACTGGCTTGGCTTGAGCCCCCCAGTCAAGGCACATATGAGAAGCAATTAATAAACAACTAAAGTGAAGTAACTATGAGTTGATGCTTCTCATTTATATCCTCCCCCCTTTCCCTTTCTGTCTTTCTCTCTTTCTTAAAAAGGAAAACATTAAAAATAAAAAAAAGAAATAGAAAACCATAGTAAACATTTCAATACTCCAAATATAAAACAGAATCAAAATCATAAATCAATAAAAAACTAAAGAAATATTACAATTTACATGGGAGAAACAGCAAGAGTAGTCCAGAAGTGCCTTATTTAGTGGCTTAAAAAAAACCCTGAAAATAATGGAAATTCCTTGGCAATATAAGAGATTCTGTCATTTTCACCATCAATAGCTTCAAAGAAGAAGAATAGCAGATGCACACCTTTAAATTTATAACCATTTCCCCTATAGCTTTATGCTGTGGGGTCCTTTGGGCAGAAACACTCCAGGGTCTCAACTAGTGTGTTTTTCAATTACTGATACTATCCTGCCCTGATATATAGGAAGGGATAAAACAACACGTAAGAAATCATTTTTTCATAATTCTTCAGAGTCCAATCTAGCCTCCAACCTGCTTCTCTTGCTATCCTTCATGCTGTGGAAGCTGAGTTTTAGTGGATTCTACAGCCTCAGAGTGAAATCACTACACATATTTTTCAGTACATTAGTCCCCTGAGTAACTCTCTCTTACTCTCAAAGTCTGGTAAAACAGAGCATAACCTATAAGCATTCCCACTGAGGAGACATAAATATCAAACAAAATATTACAACAACCTTGCTTTTCAATATTTCAAACACTGTATTTTCTTTTATAAACATCCCAACTTTTTCCCAACTAGTTGAAGAAATCCAAAATAATTCGATGAATCATTCAATACATAAAATCTCAACTGACTTATTTATCAAAAATTATGAAAATTATGAAGTTTCTTGGCTTAAACGAATCGAATGTCCAAGGAAATTAAATTGCTAGTTGACATAAAATAATTTCCTCTTTCAAAGAAGAGAGTCAATAATATATCAAATTATTACAAAGTTAATATTAAAGAGTCATTTTTAATTGGCTTCACTTCTGAGGTTAATAGGTATTAACTTTCATTTTTGTAAACTATTTCCATGTTAATGACACCAAGATCTATTGTGTCAAGGATTTTCCCGAGGCACATGAAGCTAAGGTTGAAAGCAGTTAAGGGTGCTTGAATTCCTTTACAAGCCTATTATAAGTCAATATTCAATCAAAATGATTATTGCTAGCCATTAAAAAATCTACTAAGTATCAAGGGTAATAACTCTTGCATATTATTACTGGGAATTCTGTAAAGCAAAAGGCTTTCGTACCCTGTTTGCTGAAACTGCTTAATTTATTGGATGTCCTTGGGAAAAAAAATAATCTGCCATTCATCCAGAGGGGGGAAAAATAGTTTTGTCCCCATTATTATGGAACAAGAAGTGTCAGGAAGCTTCAGGCTAGAATTAACATGAGATAGGCTATTACAGTTGTAAGAGCATTTAGCAGCCTTCTTTACTGACTTCAGGGAGATAATATATACAGTCTCATGTAATCTGTCTGGTCTGCTCTTTCTTTGCCTCTCTCCTCTTCTCCTTTACTAATATGCATGCCTTATTGTGAAACATGGTAAGAAGTACACAGCAACATTTGTCTACTAAAAGTGACACTATTAGTTGTACATAGTTTCACCCTTGGCAAAGTCATACAAAGAATCATTGCTTTGTTTATAGGTCACCATTTTTTAAAAGCCAAACACAACATTCAAGTAAGTATAGAAATATTCCATTACTTATGCTCTAGAAAATAAGCTATATCTAGTATTTGTTCCACTAGAAAAGTTTTTCACATATTGTTAATTTGCACAGATAGGGGATGGAAGCAGAGTCAAACTAAAGTTTAAGACAAAAGTTGTTTAAAACGTCGTATCATACCTCATGAAATAAAATGTAGTAGTGTTAATAAAAGGTGAATAATATATCTTGAAAATTCACACTATCCATAATTATTATTGTACATAATAATATCTACCAGGAACTGAATGTGATCCAAAGGAGATTTAAACAACGCAGCTTCTTTTTTCAAACTTAGAAGAGAGAAGATACCATAAGTAATATTTGAGTATTTTTAGTTACTGAATTTCTCCAGGTGTTACTAGTTTAGTTTCACTTAAATTAATATTAATCCTCTTGAAATTAAAAACGCAAAGCAAAAATAAATAAATAACTACACAGAAATGTCATTTAACATTTGTTAAGACTCAGGCATTACAAAAACTAATAAATGACAGGATATAACAAGTTAACATAAGATGAAATTTAATTTTTTTTACCAAAATTCTTTTTAAGGCCATTGTTTCCAACCTCAGCATAGTAACATTTAAAACAACATAGTTCTTTGTTGTGGGCATTCCGTTTGTTGTGGGATGTTTAGCAGCATCCCTGGTTTCTATCTGTTAAACTTCATTAGCGCTGTCCACTCCCTCCCACCTGCACACCATGGGTTGTGACTACCAAAACTATCTCCTGGGGGAAAATCACCCCATTAAGAACCACTGTTCTTAATCTTTTTTTTATTTTATTTATTTATTTATTTATATTTTTCTGAAGTGAGAAGCTGGGAGGCAGAGAAACAGACTCCTGCATGTGCCTCACCAAGATCCACTCGGCAAGCCCACCAGGGGGTGATGTTCTGCCCATCTGGGGTGTTGCTCCATTGCAACCACAGCCATTCTAGCACCTGAGATGGAGGCCATGGAGCCATCCTCAGCGTTCCCGCCAACTTTGCTCCAGTGGAGCCTTGGCTGCTGTGGGAGGGGAAGAGAGAGATAGAGAGAAAGAAGAGGGGGAAGGGTAGAGAAGCAGATGGGCGCTTCTCCTGTGTGCTCTGGCCGGGAATCGAACCAGGGACTTCCACACACTGGGCTGGTGCTCTACTGCTGAGCCAACCGTCCAGGGCTGGGAGAACCACTGCTCTTAATCTAAATTTTACAGTGTTATTTACATCAACATTGGGAAAAGGAATTATCACCAAAATCTCTGCTGATTAATTCAGTTTAAGAAAATAATACCTATATTAGCTATGGCAAGACAGCTGTCTTTCACATATATTTCCTATAATCATTCCAGGCAACAAATATTATTAAGAATTTGCGAGAAACTTAAGATTCTAATATTACGAAAAATTTTAAATACCATTGTCTTTGTTCTGGCTGCCATAACAAAATACCATAACCTGGGTTGTTTAAACAACAGAAATTTATTTCTAGTAGTTCTGGAAGTATGAGAGCAGAGTACCAGCAAGACTGGGTTCTGGTAAGACATTTTTCCTAGTTTGTGGATAGCTGTCTTCTCACTGTGTGGCTCTTGTGACCCCTTCTTTGTGTGTACAAGGTGACAGAGAGACCAAATTCTCTGATGTCTGTTCTTATAAGAGCCCTAATCCCATCATGACGACCTAAATTTCATGGCCTTGTGTATAACTAAATACCTATGGAGGCCCCACCTCCAACTACCATCCCACTGGAGGATCAAGGCTGCAACATATGAATTTTAGGGAGAACAGGAACATTCAGTTCATAACAACCATTCAATTTTTAGCTTGTAAATTGTGTGGTGGTTCAGATAAAATTTAAAAATATCTGTTTTTCTGGTACTGAAAGATAAATAATCATCAGTTACTTTTTAGTATTTTATGCATATATTTATTATGTGTTCAAATTAGATAAGCATTATTAACACTACTTGACATTTTTATTGGTGTTACTTAATTTGAATTATTGTGGGTCTTGAACTTGTCATCAGGTTGTATTTTATTCATATATACATAAAATAAAGAGAAAAAAAATAGAGGGTACAAATTCATTTACCCCAAAGTTACACAGAATCATAAAATTAAGTAAAATAGTTTCATACTATTTACTACAAAAATAATCTATAATGTTAATGTCTGTATGTGGTTACTTTTAGACAAGGAGAAGCAACAGTGTATGCAGATAGGTCTGAAAGGTCTCTCTGACAGGTAACTGAAAATGATTCTGGGGATGTGCTTCATGAACTGAATATACTTTATGACTCATCAAGTTGAACACTTAGGATTTGTACAGTTTTTAATACAGTTTATGCTGTAACAAAAATGTTTAAAAACTTGTTTTGAATGACATAGAAACTGAGTGACAGATTTAGTGTGTTTGTGGATTCACAGATAAATAAGACAGCCTCAATCTTCATTCAAATGAGTCAAAGTCTAAAGAAAGATTAGATCTGTAAGCAGATAGGTGATAAATGATATATAATCTACTTCCTGCCCATAACATTAATAATCCTATGGAATTACCCTTGCTAGAGTCACCAATGTCATCCTAATTGTCAAATTTAACACTATGTTAAAAGCTTTATCCCATTCATATATTTGTATTTAATGCATTTTGATGTTCTTGCCACTTAAATTTATTTTTTTAGAGAAGGAGATAGAGAGGAAGGGAGACAGATGAGAAGCATTAACTCATAATTGCTTTACTTCAGTTGTTCATTGATTGCTTCTCATTTGTGCCTTGACTGGTGAGCTTCAGCTGAGCCAGTGACCCTTTGCTCAAGCCAGTGACCTTGAGCTCAAGTCAGTGAACTTGGACTTCAAGCCAGTGACCTTTGGGCTCAAACCAGCCACTATGGGATCATGTCTATAATCCCACACTCAAGCTGGCAATCCCACACTCAAGCTGGCGAGCCTACATTCAAGCCAGATGAGCCTGTGCTAGCAGCCTTGGGGTTTCGAACCTGGGTTCTCAATGTCCCAGGTTGATGCTCTGTCATTGTACCCTTTCCTCCCCCTCCCTCCAGTCAAGCTGAAATACTCTCTAGTTAATGTTTACAATGTTTCTTTCTCTTACTTGCTCTCTCTATTCTTCTATGGAGTCTTTTGTTGATTTTTTTTTTCTTAGTGAGTTCTTAAAAGCTGAATCTCATTAATGCTTCATCTTCAAATCTGTTTTTCTTTTTTCACTTCCTTGCTTGCTCTTTAACAGAGTTCACTTCACCTGACCTGTGGTGGCGCAATGATAAAGCATCTATCTGGAACCAGGTTGCTGGTTCCAAACCCTGGGCTTACCTGATCAAGGTACATATAGGGAGTTGATGCTTCTTGCTCTGACCCCCTTTCTGTCTGTCTCTCTCTCTCTCTCTCTCTCTCTCTCCCTCCCTCTGTAAAATAAATAATAAAAAGAATAAGAATATTAAAAAAAAAGAGTTCGCCTGACCAGGCGGTGGCGCAGTGGATAAAGCGTCGGACAAGGATGCGGAAGGAAGCAGGTTCAAGACCCCGAGGTCATCAGCTTGAGCGCAGGCTTATCTGACTTGAGCAAAAAGCTCACCAGCTTGGACCCAAGGTCGCTGGCTCGAGCAAGGGGTTACTCAGTCTGCTGTAGCCCCTCGGTCAAGGCACATATGAGAAAGCAATCAATGAACAACTAAGGTGTCACAACGAAAAACCGAGGATTGATGCTTCTCATCTCTTTCCGTTACTGTCTGTCTGTCTCTATCTATCCCTCTCTCTGACTCTCTCTCTGTTCCTGTTTAAAAAAAAAAAAAGAAAGAAAGAAAAAGTTTACTACAACCAGGTTAATGACTGTAGCTCCACATCTTTTTTATGCTCTGAACCTACGTTTCCAATTGTGTCCTGTAGGCTACCTACAGATGTCTCATATATTGTACATAACATGTTTACAGTGGAACTAATTTGTATACTCTCCTCCTGCAAACTTTACTTTAATTGTCCTAATATACTAGCCTCCAATTCTAGTTATGGTCCTATTAGATCTCAATTGAGATATTCAATTCATCTTTTTTCTAATGGCTTTGCACCCCAGTTTATTTGCCACAAAATTATCCTCTCAAAAATCAATCCTGGCACCACAACATAAATGTACTTAATAATACTGAACTGTACACTTAAAAATGGTTAAAATGGTTGATTATATGTCACAAATATGTTACCATGATAAAAATAAATTTAAAAATCAAATGCATCATATGCTGGGGAAAATTCTTTAGTAATTCCTATTACTATAATCTCATCATCACAACAAGATGCTTCAAATTCAGATTTCAATTTACCCATCGAAGTTCCTCTGCTTCCAGTGTTTCGAACATTCTTTTTCTTCTTCTTCTTCTTCTTCTTCTTCTTCTTCTTCTTCTTCTTCTTCTTCTTCTTCTTCTTCTTCTTCTTCTCCTCCTTCTCCTTCTCCTTCTCCTTCTCCTTCTCCTTCTCTTTCTTCTTCTTGTTTTCCAAGTGAAAGGAGGCAAGATAGAGAGACAGACTCCCACAGGCGCCCCAGCCAGTATCCATCTGGCAACCACCATCTGTAGCCGATGCTCTGCCCATCTGGGGCCATGCTCCTAACCAAGCTATTTTTAGTGCCTAGGGGAAGGCTCCATGGAACCATTCTCAGTGCCTGGGGCCAATGCACTGAAACCAAGCCATGGCTGCAGGAAGAGAAGAGAGTGGAAGAGCGAGAAGAGGGAGAGAAGGGGTGGAGAAGCAGGTTGTTTCTTATCCTGTGTTCCCTAACTAGAAATCGAACCCAACCCAGGATATCAACACTCTGGGCCGACACTCTATCACTGAGTTAACCAGGCAAGGCCATTTCTGTCACTTATCTTTATACTATTTGTTAATTACCAAGATCACTTCATCATCACTGGGCCTTTGCGTATATTATTCCCTCTGCTCAAAATATGTTCTTTTCTTTGTCTAATGATTCCTTATTCATGATTTAATCCATAAACTCTCTTCTGTTACATTGTCTCAAAATCTCTTAGGGAGAACTGATAACTCTTCACAGGTATTCCAATAATGGCATTTTTGTATATACTTTTAATATAGTGTTTATCAGCTTATATTGTAATTTATTTCTATTTTTATCCCCAACTAGACTGTGAACACATTAATCACAAGATTATGACATGTTAGTCTTTTCATCTTTAGTTTTTAGTAGAATTCCTAGAACAAAATTGCTATTTAATTATGGTTTGCACCATTGGATGAATGAGTGAGAGTACATAGAAAGAAAAAATGGCACATAATGTACAAATTCCTGTTGCAATACTTTATTTAATCTAAGATGCCACCAATTCTCATGTTGTTATAAATATATGCATAGAGAAATATGCTTCTCTAAAACCCCAAACAACAAAATTTTTTGCCCTGACTACAAGGTACACTGTTGACCTCCGGTCCCTTGAAGATAAGAAGAGTCAGGATAAAAAAGAGAAAAGCAATGAGTGACTCAAAAAGTAAGGTTCTTGTGGGCACCCATTCAAAGTTGATAGGGCATTAACCACAGGGAGCCTTGTACAAAACATAAACACATTTCTCCCTTTTTTTATAAGCATGGTTGGGTCTAGTAATTGAAGAGTTTTCCTGGACCTATACACATACTATTAGATGTTGTAAGGTTACATTTCAAGTGTCTTGAAAACAGTATACTCCCTTTTATTTAATTCAAAATTTTAAAGTGTATTTTATACTTGCTGATTCCACTTTCTCAGCATCCCTTGCTCTTCAAAATATTTTGACCTTCTGCCCTTACACTAATAAAACTGCATTTCTGAAGGTCACCAATGATAATCGCAAAATACAATGGCCTCTCCTCCACCCAGACTTTCCATCCATGTGCAGGATTTTAACAATTTGACTACCCATCCTTGAAATTCTCTTTCCTTCTCACCTTCCTTACATTGAACCAAGGTTCTTAAGTTATTTATTTGTGTTGTTTATTACATTTTTCTTGTAAGAAGTGCAAATTTCTAAAAAGGAAGAAGGTAAAGGAGGTTGGTAAAAGGAAGTGGCATGTTGAGAGCAATAGCCTCCCAGAAAATCCCATAAAGAAAGGAATTTAAAAACACACAACTTCCAAGTCTGCACTTACAAACTCTAAGTTTCTTTCCACAGAAGGTAAAGGCATTAAGATGCAAAGGTGTTTGTTGGACACTAGATGGTAGGAAATGTTCTCTCAAGCATAAAGAGAAGAAAGTGCAAGTGTTATCATTCTCTTGCATACCAAAAGATTACTAACATTTAGTAACATGCTTTTAGAAGTCACTACCTGGGGTGATTTCTCAGTTTACAAGGGTCTTTTTGTTTGTTTGTTTTTGTTTCTTTAATATCTGGTGATATGCTATTATTAAGCAAAAGTGGGAGTTTAGTGATCCTATGTGAACTCTGACCTTTCTCTTCTGAATGTACCAGAATATGCAGTGTAGACTTCTGACAAATTTGGGCATACAGATTTGGTATCCTTGAAATTCAAGATTTAGAAGGGACAGACACAAATACTTCTTAGGCACTTTACTTGTTACGTGTTAATAAATGTCAATAGCCAGAGAAAAGACATTTCTTTGACTTCTAACAGTTTCCCAGCCCCTGTTTTTCAGATGAAGTATACTTTTCAATCCTTCAGTTAAAGATTTGATTTACTATTAAATACTGCACAGACTTATAGTGAGAATCTACTGTTGGCTGATCCAGTGGTGTGATTCAGCCAATTCGCATCAATTTGACAGAACCAATACCTAATTTTGTGTTGAGTTCGGTGATCCAGTTGTTAAATGGCACTTGTAATCAGGGTTCTCTCTAATGTGTGTACCTGGGCAGCCACCCAATGTGGGGATCACAAATTTACATTCTTGACTCATTTTTAACATTCATCTGTGCAACAGCGTGTACTAAGCGCCGTAGTAATGTTTATTCCATCCATAGGTGAAAAAAATTGCAAGTAAGGATGCCAATCAAGAATCAATATGGAAATATCTTAAATAACAGTTTTATTGTTTTTGTCAAGTATTATTTAATATTTTTCCATTAATATTTTTAAACTCATAACATAATCTAGTCTTGTGTACCTCTTTTATTGTTCTTATTTAAGTATTAAATGCATGAAATAATAAACTACCTTTTGGTATATATATAAAACAGCCATTAGGGCAGAGAACCAGTTGTTAAATTATTTGAATTCCACCACTGGGCTGATCCCTCAAGTAAGAGACAAAAACACTGTAGAGTCAAGATATGTTTTCTCCTTTTTTGTTTGTCATAGACTTTGGAATAAAATTTCAAGTCTAAATCATGCATGTTTTGTGGATAAAATTGTTATATGAAAATTCTGGAGGCCCAGGCTAGGCAGCTAAGTTGGTTGAAGCTTGGGTTGTGGGTTCCATCCCCAGTCAGGGCACATACAAGAAGCAATCAATGAATATATAATCAAGTGTGGTACAACAAATCGATGTTTCTCTCTTTTTCTTCCTCTCTTTCTCTCTTTTTCTCTAAAATCAATCAATCAATTTAAAAAATTAAAAGTGCTCTCAAAATTAAAAAAGAAAATTTTGGTAGGTAAACATTGTCAAAAAAAATTTTTTAAGTCAGGTTAAATGTGATTTTCAGAGTTTTATTTATACGTTAAACTCATTTGCTTTGTTTCTCTTAACCATTTGTCTTCCTTACAGTCTGGGCTCTGAGAACAGTTGTATGTTCAGAATTAGTTCTTATTGGTTTTCCTTTACAACACACCTGTGAGCTAGTGAAATATGATTATTCATACTGTACAGATGGTGGGACTAAGGTATAATGCCATCTAAAAGCTGAATAGCTGAGTCGGAACCAGAATTAATGATTCCCCAAACCTCATAGAAAACAGTATTTCCTGTGCAATCCCTACTCTCTCTCTCTCTCTCTCTCTCTCTCTCTCACCGTTCATGAACAAAAGGCTGCATTTAATTGCAATCTCTAATCAAAATGCCAACAACTTTTTCAGAATGCGTTTGGCTCTTTCACTTTACTGGAAAAATATAGTGCATTAAAATAGAACTAATGGTTAGTGGTAGTATTCAGAGATCTTATTTGGTAGAGATGTTTCAGTTTTCCAAGTTGGTCACAAACAGAATGTCAACTCATTTTTATATCATCTTAGTTATTGTTTTTTTAAATTGCTATTTGCCTTCTTTGAAGAGTGTTTCAGAAATATAAGGGTTAGATGATTTTGGAAAGCATTATCTTCTCTGTGTTATGTATCAGTTTAATTTCTTCCTTGTTTGATTTCTTATTTAGGGCATGTTTACTAAAACAAGGAGTGGTCTCTGGTGAGAAAACAAATGTGTTGTTAAAACAGCATGCAGTTAAGCATTTAACCCTGTTCTCCAGGTTTGGAAACCTGCCGCCTGGGTCATCCAAGAAAAATCACAGTTTTGCCAAAAAATATAAAAAGTCACATGGGACTTATTTTACTACTGGTAAATAAAGGAAGGAGAGAGGAAGAAAAAATTTTTCTTCTGATATACTTTAATGTTATTAATAAAGTAGCTACACCTCAATATTAATGAAAAGGGTCCCCCCTTTAAATCTAAGTAAGAAATAAAAGATATCACACTAACTTGGTTTGTCATTTTTCATTCCTTTCCTTCTAGGGCAAATCTACAGTAACTAGATTAATTGAACAAATGCCATAATATCATAATTGACTTTCTATAATGCAGAAACAAAAATAAATGTTTGCTATAGTTATTATCCTAAATAATATCCAAGTAAAAATATCTGAAAGGGATATTTCAAAGTTTAGTTTACCATCCATGCCTTTCAGATGTATTTTTCTGTCAGTCAATGAAGCACAGGAGGTAACCTAATTCATATGATTCCCATCTGTCATCACCGCAGTAGTGATGAAGCCAAAAATGAAATTCCATTCTTCATTTAATTCTTGTAGCTTGATATCAGTCAGGTAATCAAGCACAACTCCTGGCGTCCTGTGTTCTCAGATGAGGAAACTAAGGTCAAGTGACTTGCCCTGGGTCACACAGCGGGACGTCGTACAAACCGGGAAAGGCCGTGGCTTTGGACTTACTCAGACGTCACCAAGGCCATTGAACCATACTTCTTTCTCAGGTAATTGCCTTCTCTGATATCAAGTGGGTCATATTTTATTATCTCTATTTTTCTTTTAAAGAGAATCCTGTTTTTTTGTTTGTTTTCTTTTCTGTTTTCCTTCTACTTTTACACAGGCATTTAGAAATGCTGTTCTCTGCTTAGTGTTTTTGGTAATTATCTTCAAGGAAACCAGAATACAAATTTAAAGCAGTCATTAACATGCTGATTAGAAATTTCTCTCAAAGACACCAAAGGCTGGAAGAGACCCCCAGAGATCATCTGATCCAGCCCCTTACTTCAGGCATGTTTTACCTAAACAGTTTCCAGCAGATGGAAAACTATATTTATGACCCCCAAGGAGAGAGTCCCCAGCCTCCCTTGGTAACACAACCCTGCTCTTTGATCTGTTTTACTATGTAATGGGGAATGGGCAAAATGTAGAAATGAAACTATCCTGCCTTTTAATGTCAGCTATTACTGAAATAACTAAGATTAAATATAATTCATATAACTTAATCTGAACATCTCTTATTCTATTTTTATTTTTATTTTATTTATTTATTTTTTTACAGAGACAGAGAGAGAGAGTAAGAGAGAGGGATAGATAGGGACAGACAGACAGGAATGAAGAGAGGTGAGAAGCATCAATCATCAGTTTTTCGTTGTGGCACTTCAGTTGTTCATTGATTGCTTTCTCATCTGTGCCTTGACTGTGGGGCTACAGCAGACTGAGTAACCCCTTGCTCAAACCAGCGACCTTGGGTCCAAGCTGGTGAGCTTTGCTCAAACTAGATAAGCCTGAGCTCAAGCTGGCAACCTCTGGGTCTTGAACCTGGGTTCTCCGCATCCCAGTCCAACACTCCATCCACTGCGCCACTGCCTGGTCAGGCTGATTCTATTTTTAAAAAGTCCTTCTTGTCATGAGGCACTCTTTTGACATAAACCTGTTGTAATTTATTTTTCAGTTCAATACATATCCTATAAGAAATAGAATCTTTGCTATGTTAATTGCATTAAGATGTATACTCTTTTCTTTTTTTTAATTAATTAATTAATTTTTTACAGAGACAGAGAGTGAGTCAGAGAGAGGGATAGACAGGGACAGAGAGAGATGAGAACCATCAATCACTAGTTTTTCATTGTGCGTTGCAACACCTTAGTTGTTCATTGATTGCTCTCTCATATGTGCCCTGACCACGGGCCTTCAGCAGACCGAGTAACCCCTTGCTGGAGCCAGCGACCTTGGGTTCAAGCTGGTGGGCTTTTTTTTTTTGCTCAAACCAGATGAGCCCACGCTCAAGCTGGCGACCTCGGGATCTCAAACTCGGGTCCTCTGCATCCCAGTTCCACGCTCTATCCACTGCGCCACCGCCTGGTCAGGCAACATGTATACTCTTTTTATCTTTATGCTTGTTTCTGCAAGGCAGAATATGTCTCCCAGACATAGTAGCACTTTACTTTCAACCCCTACACCACCACCCCAAACCAAGACAACATCAGAATGGAAATGAGGCAACTGTGAGAATTACGAACTGTTTCTGGGGGCTTAGAAACTGAATGATGACCTAGATGCTTGTGCACATTCTGCAGTTGTATGGAAACTGCCTTGATAACTTTCTAATTTCCTTAGCTGACTGTAGATGGGGCTTCAGAAAGTCCCATCTCCTTACTCCCAACCCGATGTCTGCATCATTCCTTTCAGACACTTATTTCATATCTGCTCTTTCATGCTTCTAACTTAAAATAATTTTGTCTTTATTAAGATCAGAATATCTTCATAAAAATATTAATGATTCTTCTACTGAATCTCCATACTGAATGGTAGAAATAATTTGCTGAAAAGAAAGTTTTCCTAGCTCGAATGTACCTAAGAAAATGCTTGTGCACATTGTACCCAAAGGGCTGGCCTCTTACTGATACAACCAGCTTCTACAAACTACATGAATTCTATCCTGGCCCCTGAAGCTGGTAGGAATAACTCATCATTTCATCAGCAACCGAAATGTTTAAATGTATCAATAATGACTGCAGATTTCTTAAAGACTGCCTTTTGGATCTACTTTCTTCTTCTCTATTCTCTTCTTTTTTACTAAGACTGATCTACAGGACTGGTCAAGTTTTGGCTTCAGAGTTGGGTGATCTTGATTCCTAGCTGTAGACCTTTCAGGGTCTAACACTGAGGTTCAGCAATACTTTGTCATGGGTTCAGATATGTTTATTTGCAAATTTGTAAAACGAAGAGTTTATAATTGATATATATATATATATATATATATATATGACCTCTCTCACCTCTAAAATTGTAGCGTAAGTAAATAAAAGAATGAAAAAAGTTAATGACAAAATTATTGAGCATTTTGGTCTAGTTCTAAATAGTTTGTTCTTACAAGAAAATTGAGTAAATTTTTTAAATATACATTTTTGAAATGTATTTAAATTATAAGCTAAATGTTAATTGACTGTTGTTGACTTAATATTACTAATATTTATTGAGCCCTTATTTGCCAGATATATGTGGGGGATAAAAGAAAAAGACAGTGTGCCTGATGGTGGTGCAGTGGATAGAGAATCTACTTGGAACGCTGAGGTCCAAAGTTCGAAACCCAGACATTATTGGTTCATGCATGGGATCATCCAAATGATCCTGTGGTCGCTGGCTTGAGCAAGAGGTCATTGGCTCGAGTAAGAGGTCATCTCTTCCCTTCTTATCTGTCTCACTCCCTCTCTCTCTTTTTATCTCTCTCTATAAAAAATAAAATAAAAAGACAGTTATTGAAAAATTTAAATATTTTGATGGCCAATTCTATGAATTTAGCTTGAGTTAAAAATTAAATATCAATTAAAATTTTTATTAAATACTATTACATTATATCCATATGGAAGAATTTGAAACCAAGTATTAAACCAAGTCTGTTTCAATGAAAAATTCTGTCAGTATTTGTCCACATATCTCTCACTTTCTTTCCTAGAAATTCATTAGTGCTGATGTGATAAAGCATCGGGAAGACTTCTGGCAGATGAAGGCTAGGTAGGTTAGCATACTGAACACATCTAACCACGATACACAACACTAGCAAAGAACATCATATTCATGTCAGTAAGTTCAACAATGCTCTTTATAACCAGATGGGAGGAGTTAGGTACCATTGGGACAGCAATCTACAACTGAAATAGGCCAAAGAATGTTTTGTATAGCCAATGATACTTTATTTTAAAAGTTAGTCTTACCTGAAGCAGGTGGAATGCTAGCCCTCAAAGATGACTACATTCTAATGCCTGGAACCTGTGAAACAGGACAAAGGGGAATTAAGGTAGCAGATAAAATTAAGGTTGCTAGTCAGCTGACTTCAAAACAAGGAAATAATCTTGGAATGCCTGGGTGGGCCCAATGGAATTTTTTAAAAAATATACACTAGGGTGACATTGATCAAGAAGATTATACAGGTTTCAGGTGCACAATTCTAAAATACATAACCTGTACATTGCATTGTGTACATCCCTTTTGCCCCCTGCAATCCCCACACTGTTTTCTGGGTCCCTAACTTTTTTTTTCTTTATTTATCCCTAAAGGGTAAACCTTTGTGGAAGGAGGGCAGAAGAGTTGGAGTCAAAGACAGATTTGAAGATGCTACAATTCTGCTGGCTTTGAAGATGGCGGAAGCAGCAAAGAGCCAAAGAATCCAGACAGCCTCTAAAAACTGGAAAGGCTGAAAGCAGATTTGTCCTTTGAGCTTCCAGGAGGAACACAGCCCTGATGATACCTAGATTTTAATCCAGTAAAACCCATTTCCGATTTCTGGTCTCCATAGCCATATAATAATACATTTGAGGTTTTCTGAGTCACTAAGTTTGTAATCAGTTGCTATAGCAGCAATAGGACACTCCTATAGCATCCTTCTGGTAGTAAAAGCAAGGGTAGACATCCAAGAGAGATCAGGAGAAAACACCTTGAACGAGCTCCCTTATACATCAATAGCCTACGCCAACTAATCTCAGAATTGTACTTGAGACTTTCTATGTCTACAAAGGCAGCAGTTGTTAGAAAAACTGTTTTGCCCTATAATTCTAGATTTTTTTAAATAAAAATTTTATACATTGATTTTAGAGAGGAGGAAGAGAGTGAGAAAGGTGGGGGAAGGGAAGAGTGGGAAGCATCAACTAGCAGTTGTTTCTCCTGTGTGCCTTCAGGGGGCAAGCCCGGGGTTTCATACAGGTGACCTCAGCATTCCAGGTCTTTGCTTTATCTGCTGAACCACCACAAGCCAGGCTAGTCTGTTTCAACATAACAAATTAATTTGCTATTCTGAATGACATATTTAACCCTTTTAATACAGGTTACTTTGCTGGTGGGGTTAGTCATCATCATCCAAAATAGATTATTCTTAATAGGCAGAGATTATATCTTAATACGTCAGTATATATCTTTTTGCACCACACATAGAATAGGCGATCATTAAGTATGATTATTGATGGTATTATCATAAAAACCTTGTAAAATTTTTGCAAAACTGGTCCTAAATACATGGTAACAACAAAATTCAAACAAGCTGAATGCATGGGCCTTTTTTTATAATATAAAGGTAATATTAAAAATTTAATCTTTTTATTCTCTGTTTTGAAATAGTCTAAATTGTAATTCTCAAAAATAAAGTAGAAAATAAAGAGTCCAGATAAGCAATTTTATATTAAATTGTGAAAATAATATGATATTTTCCCAGAGTCTGAATAGTCTATACATTCATACATTATTTATCTTTACTATCATGTCTAGCAGGTAAGTTCAGGTTTATACACTTTGGAGATTTGTATATTTATTTTTTTCATTAAAATATCAAAAATTATTTTCAAGATTGTTTAACATTTTCATCTCTTTTTAGGCATTTCTGAGCTTCTGAATCAATTTCTTGCACATAAGAGAAACAGGTTTAAGAGGTGACATTTTTAAAATGAGGATATATTTCTCATTTTAAATACATTATTAGAATACAAATAAAATACATTATTAGAATCCAACTATTGAAAAGATTTCCAAGCATCAACTTCATAGTCATAAAGTCAATTAATTATGCAATTTTGTTAGGAACCCCATGTTTTACAGGCATATAGTGTACCTTGCGATTTAATTCTTGATGTACCTCCAATAACTTCACATGACTTTTAACTTCTTTATAACAAAATTCATGTCTAGTTTATTTTTTGATCCCACAAAATTACTAACTAGCATCACACATTTCATATAGCAGGTGCTCTATAAGTATTTGTCACATGACTTCATAAAGCAATAAAGAGAAAGCCACTTCAATGTAGCTTGGAATGCATATCATTATAAAAGAGCCACCTTATTTGTATAGAATACACAAGGCCATTGTTTTAGTAAATTATTCATACTTACTAATATACCAAAATCTAACATGCAGAGCCTATCTTGATTCATATTCACTTGAAATAGAATGTAAGATAGCTATTAGGTTTATTTTATGGAGGAAACAAATCCATTACCCACATATTGAGGTTTATTTTTATTTTTTATGTATGGTAGTAGTTCTACACTCTGAAGCCATTATTGGAATGAAAAGCAAATATATACATATGTTCTGTTGTGCCAGGGGGCACAAATTCTGTCTTGATTTACTCATGTGCAACTACTATTAACGCTGTGAGGAATTCAGGGCAAAGTTTAGTTTATTTTTCAAAACGGATCATATTGTTACATATTCCAAATAACACATGATCTCCTTTAGACTATAAAACCAATGGCGTGCAGCCACACACATTTAGGGTATTCATTTAGTTTTTTCATTGGCTAAATGTCTAACTAGTCTGACTCATGCTTCATGGTCTATATTTTTAAAAGCAAGATTTGACCAAGAGAGAAATGAGGTGAATTTCTGAAACTATCATAGCATGAATGCAGAAATTGTAGTAAAAAAAAAAATCTAAATTTTAACACATGATGAACATGCTGAAACATGGGAAATGTTGCATACATGATTGGGCTTGAAGTGTGCAAAAACGTTCCGTGTGTTTGAGACCATCTCATTTGAGTGTTGTCCTTTGATCGGGTAGGATAGAGTGCTGCCTATGTGCTCTGAATTTGGAGAAGCTGAGAGCGTGGAGAAGGGTAGATGTAGAGCACTCAGAAGAGTTGGGAGCCAGGCAGGAAAGGTACAACAGGAGATCTTCCTCTAGCTTATTGTTCCCTGTGGTCCAACCTTTATGCCTCTGTGAGTGAATTTTGGAAGTAGTCACCTTAGACATTCCACAGTCTTCACTGTCCTTGGTGATTCGTATGAATGAATTCATAGGTAGCTTCAAGTCCTCAAAAGCGCTGATAAATTAATCAATGCAAAAATGAATGGAGGTCTCTAGTGATGCATGAAATTGTCTTTGTTTGGGTTAAAATTATCAATCAAGTTCAGGATAAGGAGGACTGAGGAGGAACTTATATAAATATATTTTAAAATGTGCTAAAAGTTTTACTTGACTAAAGTTTAAGGCGATACAAAGAATATGATTGTCAAAATGCTAGTGCAATCAAAGAGTGCTCTCAGAAACAGAATGTCTACAACAAGGGAGGGAATAGAGAGCATAATTTTATGACCAAATCTAAACAATTATATTCCACCTGAGACGTACATAATGAAGGGAAATAATTAGGTGAGCAACCTGGATGGTAAAAATTCGGACATTTAATGGATGAACAACAGAAGTTTAATCTGGAGAACAGATGTGTGTGTGTGTGAGAGAGAGAGAGAACGCGAGCACAGGTATTGTGGTTCAGACAGAAGTATGGACAATATGTTGATCTTTTTTTGAGAAACCAGAAAGCATAATCTGAGTCTCATTTAACAAGATCTCTGTCCTCACCAGAGAGCAGTGAGGAAAGGATGGAAGCAGGGAAATAAGGAAGGTGGTAATGATCCCAATGAAAGTTGAAGGTTACCTAAACCAGGATGATTCAAAGTGGTGAAATGCTTTGTCTTTTAGGCTTTATCGTATTTTCAAAGGTGAAGCCAACAAGATTTTATAGCATTAGCTCTACGGTGTAAAATACCTCACTCACACCAAGGTATATGGCCTAAACAATATATTATTCATAATGAAATTCCAGTTTTTATTTTATTTTTATTTTTTTTTCAAATTCCAGTTTTTAAAGAAACCTTAGAAATCTTCCAATCAAGCCTTTCACTCTTTTTTTTAACCTTTTTATTACATTTATTAGAGTGAAATTGGTTACTAAAATTATATAGGTTTCAGGTGTCCAATTCTATAACACATCATCTGTACACTGTTTTCTATGTGCATCACCCCAAGTCAAGACTCCTTCCATAACCATTTATCTTCCTTTACCCTCTTTTACATTCCCCCATCCTCCTAACCTTTGAGTCTTCAAAGATATCCTCTCTACATCAACTGACTCTTGCTTGAACACTGTCTTGACAAGGAGCTATCACAGACAACACGCATCCCATTTAAGAACAGCTCTGGTTTTAGAAGATCTTGATCTTGTTTCTTTTTAAAACTATTATATTGATATTATTGTTTTTGATATACAATATTATATTAGTTTCAGGTATACAACAAAATGATCCAATATTTTTATACATTGTGAAATGATCACCACAATAAGTCTAATTACCATCCTTACAAGGTTAATACAATATTATTGACTAGAGTCCCCATGCTGTACATTATATTCCTTTGACTTATTTTATTACTAAGCTCTTTTTCTTATACTAAGCCAAAGCCTGAAACCCTTAGAATTTCTTGAGCCATAAGAGCTATAAAGGTGCCTTGAAATTTATGACAAACCCCTTTGACATAACATAAAGAAACTTGAGTCACCTTATATTAATGAGGTGACTTTTGGAAAGCACCTAAGGATGGGGCTGGTCACCCGAGGAACCAGCCACGTGATTAGAGGGTTGAAACTCTCATTTCTATCTCCCCATCCTCTGGAGAAGGGAGAGGGACTACAGTTTAGTTTAGTCACCACTGGCTAATGATGTAATCAATCATGCCAATGTCATGAAGTCTCCTTGAAAACCCAAAAGTACAGGGAGCTTCCAGGTTGGTGAACCAGAATGCTCCCATGTGCCAGGGTACTTCAGTCTCAAATTTCATGGGGAACAGAATCTCCTGCACTCAGGACCTTGCTTTATGTATCTCTTTTCCTGACTGTTGACATTTACCCTCTAATGTCTTTTGTAATAAATGAGTCATCTAGTGACTAAACAGGGTTTCCGAGTTCTGTGAACTGATCTAACAAATTAATGGAACCCAAGGAGGAGGTGGTGGAAACTTCTGATTTACACAGCTGGTCTGTCAGAGGTACAGGTAACAACCTGGACTTGCTGTTGGCATCTGAGTGGGGGGAGTCTTTTGGGACTTAACCTTTAACTTCTGATCTGTGATGGCTTAGTGGATAAAGCGTCAACCTGGAATGCTGAGATTGCTGGTTTGAACCCCAGGTTTGCTGGGTCAAGGCAATATGGGAGTTGATGCTTCCCGCTCCCCTCCCTTCTCTTTCTCTCCCTCTTCTCTAAAATGAATAAAATTGTTAAAAAAAAAACCCAGACAAATAAACAATCAAAAAATCTTTAACCTGTGGAATGTGATACCATCTCCAGGTACAAAGTGTCAGAATTGAGTTGAATAATACAACACCCCAGTTGTGTCTAAGATTATTTGGTGTGGGGAAAAAACAACACATCGGAATTGGTGTCAGAATTGTAGCAAGTGATTGAGAAAAGTTAAAAAACCTGATAGGAAGGTGCAAAGCCAGTAGCCACGGCCACCAATACAGCCACCTGGCCCCTGCAGGTTCACATTTGATTCAGACAGATGGTAATGAAACAATGAAGCCAAGAACTGCTAAGCCATTACCTTTAATCCTCCCTTGCACCCGGCAGGCGAAAAATACACACAGTGGAAAAACACTTCCCTTTCCATTCAGGGCTCCCAAAGCCACTGACTTATCCGAGTACTCCTAGAATCAAAGAATTCTACCTCACCGGTCTTATTCACCTCTGTTCCCCATCTCTTTCTCTGCACAAACTGGCTTCTTCTTCACCACTCCACCATCTTGGCTGCTTCTCCTCTGCAATGCTAATAGCAGGAACCCAGAAAGAAAGCCCCTGGTCTATCTCATTTTATAGTTTAGAAATTAAAGCCTTTAAGCCAATATACAAATAAGGAGGTCTCTGACACAAAGTCACTTATCTGAGGCATAAATGGAATTCCTCATAAGAGTGCACCACCCCACATCATGCAACAGTCAAGGGTGTGGGGAAAAGCTTAGTGTTGAGAAGATCTTAGTATTAAAAGGGCGGGAAAGGCTTAGTCTTAAAACTAAGCCTTAGGCTATAATGACTTTGCCAGCTTACAACCTGTCTCCCACACTCAATGCAAACTATAAGCGAGCAAACGTATATATCATATTTACAAACTTATCTGACCGACAGAGGAGGTAAGAGAAAAGTGGGGAGACAAACTGTATTTGTTTTTCACTGGCATGTTCCCAGCACATAGCATGGTATGTGTCATTAGGTATGCAATATTTTTTATTGTCTAAGCAATTTGAAAGAAGAGTATTGGATCATAATGATGTGATCATAATATATTAATTCTTTCTTAATGAGATTTAAAAGGAGTAAGATGAAAATCTTATCTCTATCCATTATGCTTATATGTGTCTTGTTGATTCAGTGAGTTTGTGTGGATATGGCAGTTTTAAACAAATGAAAAATACCATATGTTGGGCAGATAAAATGTATTATGCTCAATTTGTTAAAGATGGCGCCGTTGCCCAGGTGATATTAATGTGTGTCTCTGTGGGCAGGCAGGATCATTGTAGCCTGGGGCTTGGTTTTGGGATTAAGCCTTTCCTACCCTTTTTGATGTGGGGCGGTACAATCCAATCATGCCCCAGAGAAGTGACTTTGTATTAGAGACTTCCCTAATATATGTTTTGTATATTAAATTAAAGGTTTGGATTTCTACACTATAAAATGGGGGCAGAACGAGAGCTTGCTCTCTTGGTTCCCGGGATGATTAGCATGAGAGAGCAGAGGGAGCAGAGCAGAGAGCAGAAAGAGGCCATGTGGCCAGGACAAGCAGCCAAGATGGCGGAGTGCTGAGTGAGATGCCAGTTTGTGCAGAGTTTCTATCTGGGATAAGGAAGGAGATGGGGAACTGAGGAGAATAAGTCTGGTGAGCTAGAAACCTTTGATTCTAGGAAACTCGGATAAGTCAGTAGCTTTGTGAGCACTGAATGTGAGTGGGTTTTGGAGCCCAGTGTATGTTTTTACTTGCCCGCCGGGTGCAAGCTAGGATTAAAGACTATGGCCCACCAGTTCTTGGCTTCATTGTTTCTTTGCCGACTGTCACAATCCAATGCGAACCTGCATGGGCCGGGCAGCTGTGATGGTGGCCCTGGCCATGGCCTCTGGCTTTACACCATATTATTTGTAGTTTATGGCTTCTTGGTGTCCTAAATCTCAACTATAATTAAGTGTACATGCCCTTCAAATAAAAAGTTATATATATATATATATATATATATATATATATATATATATATAATGAATAGGTACCACTGTAGTTTGGCCATCAACTAATCAGAATGAAGGCCCGTCTGGTGCATTACCAGCTAAATATTAGTAGCCTGTTTCAAACTATGGGAGAATCAAGCTATTAGAGTGCTGAATTTAAATACTACATATTTCTATTTGTCTTTATTGTAATGGACAAGCCCAGTCTTCAGCTCCTGCTGTGCACTTGAGAGGGTCTTCCATATGGTTGCTGCTAAGTATTTTGGCATTTTCCCAACTGTTACAATTGGGTCAGTGGGGGGGAATCTGTAGGAGTAATAAAACAAGGGTGTCTGCAGCAGGGAGGAGTAGCATTACTACACACATAACAGCTTATTGCTGCTCAAGCATTCAAGCACAACCCAATGCCATTCATTACATCAGGCAGCCAGGGCAAACCGCCTTTTGGCCAGTGTTTACTTCACGAAAAGACCAGGCCTTGAATGAAGAGCTAAGTCGCCTCATTTACAGTTATTCCTGTTTCTTTACTTCTTCACCTTCTCGTAATATCTAGAATAACCCGAGGAGCAATACAATTCCACCTTGCATTATACTGTATCATTCTGAGAAAGTTTTCATGAGCAAACTCTTAGCTAATTTTAGTACCAACAGCAGAATTGCCAGTGGCCTCGAGGGCTGTCATATTTTAGGAGGGGGTGGAATTGGGAAGGAAAGTCTGAATACCGCAAATACTTAAGACATGATTCATAAAGCCAGAGGTGACTGACAACATTGACACTATAACTGGAGTGTCTTACTTATCAGAAAATACATCCATGAAAAAAAAAATGCCATTATTATTTTTATCCTGTGGAAGGCAGTGTTGCTCAAAGCACTAATAGATAGGGAGGGAAAAGTTCAAAGCAAATTTAAGATTAGTGAAATAATACATTAAACTGAAAATGTGCACACATACACACAATGAAGTAAAACAATGAAATTAAAGTCTTGATCCAAAGATTCTATTTTCCACAGTTATGTTTATACCCACAAGGATGCTTTAAATTATTCATTATGCTTTTCCTTTAATATAATATGGTGCTTTTTTACCTCACAGTAAAACCAATATACAGTTATGTAGCATTCTAATAGGTTCACAGTATAGCCATGAATTTTTCTTGTGCAATTACAAGAAATCAAGATTAAAAAAAAAAAAAAAACAATAATAGGGCTGAAGATATACAAATCTGTATGGATTTTTTTGTTGTTGTTCCTGTTTCCAGCCAAGAATATTAAAGTGTTGTATTAAGAAAGTTGCTCCCCACTTTCTTTCTCCTCCGCCACCCCCAAGCCTGGGCACCGTGCTCTGGGCGCTCAGAACCCCGGGCCCAGGCCGCACGTGAACGGTTCGGTCCCGCAAGGGCAGTGCGGTGGGCGACAGGGAGGTCGCTGAGCAAGCTGGGCGGAAAAGAGCGCGAGCTCCCGAGACAAACCACGGCGCGGACCTCGGCGTCACCACCGGCCCCGCACTTATGACAGTATTGACACGGACAGTGACAGGATGACTGCAAATCAGCTGGTTCCGGGCCACCCACATCTGTCCTAGGACGGTGGGGACCCCTAGTCCAGCTTCCCCAGGGGCGAAGGGGAAAGGACTAAGCAAGGCTCATCAAGGTCAGCACTCAGCACGGAACCCACACGCTAGAGCGCCCCCAACACCGCCCGCACCCACTCGAACCACTGCCTGCCCAGGACTCTGCGGGATCGTGGCGCCCAGACCCCGAACGCGGAAAGGCCGGGCAGCCGCTGAGGTGAGGGCAGCGGCTACGGCTTCAGGAGCCTCAGTACGCAGGCGCAAGCTTGCAATGCGCAGGCGCCGCCTAGAAGTGACTTCTCCAAAAAGTGTCTTAGTTCTCAGTCACCTGAGCTCTGGGAGACTCGGCTGCGGTCGGCTCCACGGGTCCCGACCTCTGCGGGTCCTGGAAGGAGACCCTGCCCTGTTCTCTTGTGCTTCGGCTTCGCCACCCCGAACCCTCCAAGGGCCTGCCCTTTCCCTTCTGTCCTTTCCCTGTCGCCGAACCGGACCGGGCCGAGCCGGGCCGCCTGGGCGCGGTCCTTGACCATGGCGTCCCTCTTCAAGAAGAAAACCGTGGACGGTAAGTTCCAGGCGGGGCCGGAGGGGCCCAGCTCTGTGTTTCCCTGGACCTGGAGTGTGTCGGGGGTCTCCGGCAGCAATTCTGGCCGCTGTCCCTGGGGGCGGGGCTGGATCCGCGGCCCCACAGGTGACCGCCCTCGTGCGTCGTTTCTCAGCTGCCCCCTGTCCTGGGACTGGCCCCCCACGGGGGGCGGTCTGGCTGCTTCCCTCTGACAACGCGACCCCCAACCCCGCTTTTCCCTGGAGCGCAGCCCTGAGCGTTTCGTGGAGGCAGGATGCTCCTGGCCCTTGAGTGTCATTAGACTTGGAGATTTCAGGAATTTCTTGATACTTTCTTCTGCTTGGTTTGTTCCTTCAGTTTGTATGTGTCATACGTTTGGCGTGCAAACCGGAAACCTGTTCCTGCGGGGGCGGGGGGGGGGGCAACCACGCTGCAGGAACCAGAATGAACTTGGGTCTGGTTGGTCTCGTTCTAAGAACACCCCAGCAGTAGAGATGCGAAACGATTCTTGACTGACTCCAATAGAAAAAGAAAAGAAACGCAAGGGAAGAGCCTGGATTTAGTTTCATAATGGATTTTTCTCCCTTGTGATTGATTATCTTTAGCTATCTAAAGTAGGAGGTGTGGTGTGTATCACCAACGTAGAAGTTTACGTTTTGAGGTACTTAGGTCCTTTCATTGTTTCAGGCATTTAGCTCAATGTCATCTGAAGTGGGAAAAAAGTAATGTATAGGAACATACAAATTGGTGTTTATAAGCAATGCTTGTAATGTATGTTCATATAACACTGATTAGTCCTGATAGTCTGGATCTTTTCATTGACTGCTTCCAGGATTCAGATTCATTAAAGTTACTTAAAAATAGTGTTTCCTATTGAATATTGAGTCTAGGTCGCTGCTGGTTCAAGCAAAGAATCACTTCTTTGTAAGGATCTAACTCTGCCACAGAAGGAGCGGTGTTAGCTAGACAGTGATTGGTACAAACAGGGTGCTCAGTTCAGACCTGGGGAACTCCTTCATTCTTTGTAGTCACTATTGCAATGCCAGCAAAATTATTTGGGGAGGATAACAAAGACATCATTTTCCTCTGCCACTCTACCCTTCACTTCAGCACAATGTCATCTTACCCCTTATAATGATACATTTTTGCTTACCCTAAGTGGGTGAAAAGATTTTTTAAAAATTTATTGACTTTTACTAATTGAGACTTTTTATTAACCATTTACAATACCGGAAAAACTACCAAGTTACTGTAGGATGTGTTACGATGATGTCAAGTGGGTTTTATGTGTGTTATTCCTAAGAATACTGTTTATTTCATCTTTAACTTGGCAGTTTTTTTTTTTTTCAGTGTTGCAGTGCTAATACTGTGATTTTCAGTTATTATATAGTACTCCAGAGAGGGGGAAAAAAGGCTTATTTCTTCGTTACAGTTTTATACAGTGAGAATTTACTGAACAGAGGGAAAGAGTTGCATCTTTCTTACTGTGATATTACAAATTAAATTAAAAAAAATAATATTAAAAACAAATATTCTAGCTCTTACTGCTTAATATCTGTCAAATATATTTAAAGACATAAATCTCAGTTCTCTATTCTCATATCTGTGCTTCCAGGTTCTCTTGCCAGTCTGGTGACCGTTATGCTTTAAGTATAGAGCTCAATAAAAAAAGACAATGAGGATGTTCATTGAGGGTGTTTAATTGTATACTCATTTGCTGTTGGGTTAATTCATTCAAGAAATAATGTTTTTGCTAAGTAGATTTATTTGTGGGGGGGGGGTCTTAAAGACTTTCTGAATATAAATTTGACCATGTACTTCTACTATAGCTGTCAAACTGCATACTTGATAGTTTCTTAAATTATGTCAATTCAAGTCACTTAATGACATCTGCATGCTAGAACTGTACTTTTATTATTTTGATATGGAGCTTTAGTGATGTTTTTACTTCTTGTTTTATTAAAAAGAAGTTGTGTTTAAAAGGTGACAGCATTCTTGGCAGTAATGAGGCTATATATTATGAAATTTAATGTATTTTTATGCATTTCTCCAGGTCTTTGGACATGTTGAGTATTGATCATAAGATCTTTTACTATATGCTGTTCTTTTTTTTTTTTTAATCTTTTTCAGGAGTAATGAAATTCTGATATATAAGGGAAGTATGTAACTGTTTATAGATCTGGAGAATAATTGAATCTTTTTGTCTCTTTGGATTGGCTGGAGAGTTGCATACTATATCATTAAAGACTACTGCACATGTAAATTAAAAGGAAGACAACATTATAGCACTTTATAGCACTATTCAGAGTTATGTTTAATTCATTTTTGACACAGCAATGAACAAGTCTGCACTGTGTACTTTGTTATAGAAATTAATGAAAACTGTACCTTAATGCCATAGAAGAGAAAGATTCTTTTGAATTTGAAATTACAATTGAGTCTTTATTTTTTCTTTTACTGATTTATAAGATATATACATATATATATTAAGGTAAAGTGTTTACAGTGTTTTTTCTTTCTTTTTCTTTCCCTTACATGGATGAATGGTGACCTATTTATTGGAACTAATTATGAACCTGTAGATTAGGATGCCATGAGGACTTGTCATAAATGCACAACTGACTACACTTCTTAAAAATGAAGTTCTTTATGCGCTATGTAATTTTTGTCTCTTATCCTAAATAATGACAAATTTGATGTCCCATTCTAAGCCAGTACCAAGTTACCATTTGGTATGCAGTAGCTCATTATAATTCTCATAAAACCTATAAGTACTATTATCCTCACTTCATAGAAGAGAAGTGGAGGCAGAGAACTAAGTAACTGGCCCAAGATCACGCAACTACTAAGTGGCAGAGCCAGGGCCTAGTCTCTTTGAATACTATCTTTGTTATATATTTTTATTAGATAATCCTATGGCACAGTTTAATTTTGCTGTTCTTGCTAAGTACTTGGAATTCTCAACTTTTAGTAGGTCCATTCATTACCTTTTGTCTGTGAACCAGACTCTTCTCTCTGAATTAGTGGAGGAACTTTTATATCTAATGGTGGTAGAAATGGAAACAGCAATCCTTTTCCCAGTATTTCTTAGACAATATTGTTCATCCTTTTTTTTTTTTTTTTAATTTTTTTTTTAAATTATTTATTTATTTATTTAACAGAGACAGAGAGAGTCAGAGAGAGGAATAGACAGGGACAGACAGACAGGAATGGAGAGATGAGAAACATCAATCATTAGTTTTTTTTTGTTGCGCGTTGCAACACCTTAGTTGTTCATTGACTGCTTTCTCATATATGCCTTGACCGCGGGCCTTCAGCAGACCGAGTAACCCCTTGCTGGAGCCAGCAATCTTGGGTCCAAACTGGTGAGCTTTTGCTCAAACCAGATGAGCCCGCGCTCAAGCTGGTGACCTTGGGGTCTCGAACCTGGGTCCTTCCACGTCCCAGTCCGACGCTCCATCCGCTGCGCCACCGCCCGGTCAGGCTGTTCATCCTTTTTGTTCTTCATCTAAACCTCTTGCAGGAATAGTGATGTCTCTTAGCTCCACCATTTTCTTTCTCAGATGCCCCATTCTACAGCAGTTTGCTTTATAGCTCATGTAATGAGATTCTGCTGAGATTGTCAATGACTTCTAGATTGCCCAGTCCAATGGCCATTTGTTGGTGATCATCTCTGGGCCTGTTTTACATTTGATTCTTTTTTTTTTTTTTTTTTCTGAAGTTGGAAATGGGGAGGCAGTCAGACAGACTCCTGCATGCGCCCGACTGGGATCCACGCGGCATGCCCACCAGGGGGCGATGCTCTGCCCACCTGGGCTGTTGCTCTGTTGCATCCAGAGCCATTTTTTAGCACCTGAGGCAGAGGCTATAGAGCCATCCTCAGCGCCAGGGCCAACTTTGCTCCAATGGAGCCTTGGCTGCGGGAGGAGAAGAGAGAGACAGAGAAGAAGGAGAGGGAGAGGGGTAGAGAAGCAGATAGGCGCTTCTCCTGTATGCCCTGGTCAGGAATCGAACCCGTGACTCCTGCATACCAGGCTGATGCTCTACCTGAGCCAACTGGCCAGGGCTTACATTTGATTCTGATAATAATTTCTTCCTTAAAACTCTTTTGGCTTCCATGACATCATTTTCCTCATATTCCTCAGACAATTCTTCTTTCAGGTGTTTCTTTTCTCTTTTCCTTATTCCCTCTCTTCTTCCCTCCCCTCTAGCCCTCCTCCCTTCTTCTCCTCTTCCCTTCTCTCTTCCTCTCCTCCCTTTCTCCCTTTCTCTCTTTTATCTTTAACCTACTTCTTAAATGTTAGTGTTCTCATTGGTTCCAGCTTGGGCTAATTTTACATTATTTACATGATCTTTATTCAGAGTCTTAATATTTTAATTGTAACCTAAATCTTGATAGATCTCAAATTTATATCTCTAGGTATATTTTTCTGAGAGTCAGATCAATTCATCCAATACTTTGCTGAGTATTCCTACCGAAAGGACATCAAATTAAGGAGACCCCAAACAGAACTCATCACCGTCTTCTTCAAATCGGTTCACTTCCTGGGTTCTCCTCCAGTGTTGGGGAGTTCTTGATTTGGCCCTCTCTGTTCAATTAATGATCCAAGTCCTGCCCTCTCTGTTCAATTAATGATCAAGTCCTGCCCTCTCTGTTCAATTAATGATCAAGTACTGATCCTTTTGCTTCTCAACTATTTGACACATATGATCTTCCTCTGTATGCCTTCCAATCTTTCCCATCCTTCAGCTCCCATTTATCTTGCCCTTTACTGCATCACCTTTCTGCTTTGCTGTAGCTTCCCAGCCCTTGAATTACTCATCTACAAGTTGCTTGTGTGATTCACATAGAGTAGTCCCTCGCCATATCGTGGTTCACTTTTCGCGGTCACACTGTATCATGGATTTTTAAATTGTACGAATCTAATTTTGTATCATGGATTTTTCACTATATCACGGGATTTTACGTAGGTTCAAGAGTGTAGAAAGTGTTTAAGAGCATAGGAAGTGATTATAAGAGTGTGGGAAAGGTTAATAACAGTGTGGAGAAGGTTTATAAGAGTGTGGGGAGGGTTTATAAAGCCTTAGCATATATATAAATAATAAAATAAATGCAAGGTCGCTACTTCGTGGATTTTCACCTGTCGCAGGGGGTTCTGGAACCTAATCCCCGGGATAGACGGGGGACCACTGTACATGAAAGCCAGATCTTTCTATGCTGCAGCTCAATGTAAACCCTTTTATTGACTCTCTGGTACCAACAGGATCAAGTGGGTGCTTTTGTTAAGGGATATATGGCCCTCTTTGATCTGGCTCTTGTCTTTCTTTCTGGCCGTATCTCTGGACATTTTACTGTCCAGCAGCACTGTTCTCACTCATCTACATCTACCATACTTTTTCTCTCTCACACATATTTTGATGCCTTTATGGAAAAAAAATTATCTTTCTCTTCCTCCAGTTAATTTGAACTATCTCGGTTTTTTTCCTTCTCTAGAAATTTTTTTCTGATGTCGCCTCAATTTTATGTTAAATTCCTTTCTCTGTGTGGGGTTTTTCTTTCTTTCTTTTTTCTGACTTGCATTGAACAGAACCAAAGGAGATCCTTGTGTTTTTCCAAAATTGTATTTTGCTTATTCTAAGTTTTCCTTTGTAGCAGTTTTAATTTAGAGGCTAATTTCCAAAATAATTATATTTACTAACCCAAAGTAGTGTTTCCAGTCTCCAGAGCTTACTATAGTGCACATCCGTATTATCGCCACCTACCTTGAACTTTATGTAGGTTCAGAGATAGTCTGAGGGACACTGCTAACAAACAGGGACAGTGTCCTCGTGTTTCCACCTGGGGCATTAGAATCCAGGTGTGCTCCTTGTCCAGAGTACAGCACCTGTGGAAGTTTGACTAAGCTGGGCTAAATCTTCTATCAAGAGTTCATTCAGTTGGGAGGTCATGTTTCCCACAGCTCAAGAGGGAATAAAATCTACCAGGTATATAAACTGAATTCCCTCCAGAAACATCTCTACTTTCTTCCCAATGAAATACAGCATTCCCAGGGTACTGTCTAGAGTGCCAGGTCTCTCCTAGGATCGCGAGTGTGCCCCTAGTGCTTATTATTCTGAATATTTAATACTCAGGTTTCACTTCCTACTTGGCTCCTACATGCTTGGTACATTATTGTTATTATTGTTATTCTCATTATTACATGTGGGAGTCAAAAGCACATTACAGTCTTCTTAGCATTTTTTATTGTGAGCAAAGTACTTCGTACTTCAGAATGGATATTTCTAGGAAAATGTCTTCCCCCTGTATTTCTCTTTTCCCATCATGACACCAAAGACTGGCATTTCCTTTCCTGCTCCCGTTGCCTATCTTCAGGTCCAGGTGTCTGTGAGACTTTCGTCCAGAGGCCCTTTCCCTCATTCTCGTAATTACTTATTTAAGCTGAAAAATGGCCTTGGACAGTTTCCTGAACGTAAGCTGTTCTTGATGATAGTGCCAGAGCCTGTATCTTTGAGAACCAAATGTGACCCAAAGATCTGCTGATAGGTGGCCATCTCAGTACCTTCCTTTAGCTCTTCAAAAAACGGATATTTTAATAATTATACTGCATTCATTGAAATGAATGCATCCGGGCTTGAGTGACCTTTGAAAGTTTACTGGTAGGAAAACACATTCCTTTGTACTTCTCTCTATGCTGTCCTAGGCAGCGATCCTCTTGTTTTCTCTTTAGTATTTTGCATCTTCTTTCCAACCCAGTCCTGCTGAGCTTTTCAACTTCAGCCTAGTTTAAGTGGCTCCCTGCGTCCCTGGGCCATAGGCAGAGCAGAGCTGTTGACGTGATCCTCCACTGTCCCTTTTGTTTCCTGCAATTGTTTTTTTGTATTTGTTTTTACTTATTTTTTACTGTGTATCAAAACTGGTTGATGAGCTAATAACCATTCCTCCCTGATTTCTGATTATCATTTTCAAAGCCTGAGAAACAAATTTGCATTGCGTATCTAATCCTGATTCCTCCTCATGCATTCTCTTCATTTTCTTTCTGCTTTTGAGTAACTGGTGGCTGAGAACACGCTCCAGGTGTTAGACCAGTGGAGTCAGAACAGACTTTGGATCAGCAGTCTCAGTACTTGAGTTCTGGCTAAGAATTCACCAGCCAAAACTCAAACTATAAGAGGAAATTATTCAGAAGGCCACAGAAGTAGAAGTGAGCTGTAGAAGAAATAGAGCCCTGTCTGGTAGGCTCAGTGGTAGAGCATTGGCCCAGCGTGTGGAAGTCCCAGGTTTCATTCCTGGCCAGGGCACACAGGAGAAGCGCCCATCTGCTTCTCCACCCTTCCCCCCCACCCCTTAGCTATGGGTTATTTGGTTCTAGCACATCCTCCCGGCTCTGAAGATGGCTCTGTAAAGCCAGTAGCCACGGTTACCATCACAGCCACCTGGCCCGTGCAGGTTCGCATTAGATTCGGACAGATGGTAATGAAAAAACGGATCCAAGAACTGGTGGACCATCATCTCTAATCCTAGCTTGCACCCGGCGGGCAAGTAAAAACACACTGGGCGCCAAAACCCACTCATTCAGTGCTCACAAAGCTACTGACTTATCCGAGTTTCCTAGAATCAAAGGTTTCTAGCTCATTAGCCTTATTCACCTCTGTTCCCCATCTCCTTCTCTCTGCACAAACTGCATAAACTGCCTTCTCCTTCAGCACTCCACCATCTTGGCTGCTTCTCCTCTCCTCCATGTGGCCATTATCTGCACTCCTCTCTGCTGTCCTCCTAGAACGTAATTCCTCTTCCCCAGAACAACATGATCTCTCTTTTTAAAACCTTTTGGCGTGAAAGCCCTCCCCCAACACACATTAATATAATAATGCCCATCCCAAGCAAAAAGGGCAACTAATATTGTCACCTAGGCGATGGGCTTCCATGTGGACAGCACCATCTTTAACAAAGTGAGCATAATGTACAGTGTGTCCGTAAAGTCATGGTGCACTTTTGACCAGTCACAGGAAAGCAACAAAAAACGATAGAAATGTGAAATCTGCACCAAATAAAAGGAAAACTCTCCCAGTTTCATACCTATTCAGTGAAGTTCGATGTGGGCTCATGCACAGATTTTTTAGGGCTCCTTAGGTAGCTATCCCGTATAGCCTCTACAGACTCGTCACTGACTGATGGCCTACCAGAACAGGGTTTCTCCACCAAACTGCCAGTTTCCTTCAACTGCTTATCCCACCAAGTAATGTTATTCCTATGTGGTGGCGCTTCGTTATAAACATGCCAATATTCACCTTGCACTTTGGTCACAGATTCGAATTTAGCGAGCCACAGAACACACTGAACTTTCCTCTGTACCGTCCACATCTCGACTGGCATGGCCGTGGGCTGCTACACTGTATACACGGTGTTATGTCACCATCTGCACATGCGCACATGCTGCTACATCATCCTACAGAAACTGGGAGGGTTTTCCTTTAATTTGGTGCAGATTTCACATTTCTATAGTCTTTTGTTGCTTTCCTGTGACCGGTCAAAAGTACACCATGACTTTACAGACACACTGTGTTTTATCTGCTCAACAACCCACCCCTATGCTCACTTTACTACCCTCAATCTACAGCACCGGCATCCCTGTGCAAGGAAATTAGGCACATTACACAAATTACAAGAACATGACAAATCATACAATTTCAACAATTACAAAGGTACATTTCATCAGTCTCTGAGCACTTTGCCAAACATGCAAAATGTCCTCGGACTGCTCTAGTCATGGGAAAAGCTTCCCGGGGCAGGGGATGGGCCTACAGCAAAGCTACCCCCCTCCCCCATCAGGGTATTTCACATTGTCCAAATTCTGTAAGTCCATCCAACAAAGGAGCCAATGTCCACTCCTGTTGTAGTCCAGGAATCAGTCCACGCACATGGGGCCTCAGCCACCCCCCTCATCCCTGCCGTCCTGGCAGGTCTTACACTGTCCCAAAGAGGGGCACGTGGCAATGGCAGTCAGCATTTCCATGTCTGCTCTGGAGAGCATAATGACATCCACCCTTATGTTCCAAAATCGTAGACTTACCAGGGGTGTAGTAGGTGTTCCTTATGCTGCTGGGCTCTCACCTTCTGGAGACTGCGGATTGCAACTCCAGCCCGATTCTCCTCAGCCTCTGAAGAGGAATTGAAAATATCAGCTCCTGCTGCCGGGCTTGTAGCCCCAGGCCCGGCCTCCTGCCGCTGCTGGCTCTCCACAATGTCCAGGGCAGTCGGCAACTCACGAACCTGTGATTCCTCCTCCAGCAACTGCTCCATTTCCAAGCGAATCTCACGAACCTGGTCGGCCTCCTCCAGTGCTTCCTCCAGCTCCAGGGTCAGCATCTCTTTCTCCCACGTTTGCTCCAGCTCCTTCCACTGCTCTGTTTGCAGGTCCCGGGCAGCCTCTTCCACAGAGCTCTCAGTTTCCTCACGTATGGCTATAAAAGTCATCCACCTACGATCCCCAAAAGGACAGCCATGGGGAACCATAACAGCAGCCAGTCCTCTACTCCACCGCTCAAAGGTGGTGGTGGCTCCATACTCATCTGTATCGAATCCTACCACAGACTAAGCCAAATGTAAAGCCAGTAGCCACGGCCACCATCACAGCTGCCTGGCCCGTGCAGGTTCGCATTAGATTCGGACAGACGGTAATGAAACAACAGAGCCAAGAACTGGTGGGCCATTAGCTTTAATTCTAGCTTGCACCTGAAGGGCAAGTAAAAACACACACTGGGCTCCAAAACCTACTCATCCAATGCTCACAAAGCTACTGATTTATCTGAGTTTCCTAGAATCAAAGGTTTGTAGCTCACGAGCCTTATTCACCTCTTTTCCCCATCTCCTTCCTTCTGCCTGCACAAACTCTGCACAAACTGGCTTCTCCTTCAGCACTCCACCATCTTGGCTGCTTCTCCTCTCCTCCACTTGATCTTTCTTTATCTGCTCTCCTCCCTGCTCTCCTCCTGGAAGGTAATCCCTCTTTCCTGGAACAAAGTGATCTCTCCTTTTAAAACCTTTTGGCACAAAAGCCCTCCCCCAACACATATTAACATAATCACGCCCATGCCAAGCAAGAAGGGCAACTAATATTATCACCTGGGCGACAGACTTCCACGTGGGCAGCGCCATCTTTAACAAAGTGAGCATAATATATTTTATCTGCCCAACAGGCTCTGTGGAGCTTCCACCTCAGGTACTAAAAATAGCTTGGTTGCAAGCATGGCACCAAATGGGCAGAGCCTCGGCCTCAGATGGGGGTTGCTGGATGGATTCAGGTCAGGACACGTGCAGGAGTCTGTCTCTCTGTCTCCCCTCCTCTCACTTGGAAAAAGAAGTAAAATGTAAAAATTAAAAAATTAAATAAAGAAAGAAATGGGCTCAGGGAACAAGTTACAGAAGCCACAGAAGTACCTTCGGTGCTTTGAAGAATAAAGGCTCAAAGCAACTTGTCTGGGAGGAAGATGAAGGGACCGGAAAGGTGCTGGTGTGAGTGTGAAAGGGAGGGTGAGGGCAGGAGGAGCAGGGTCCTCTGGTCCTCTGTCCTAGGGGCTTTTAAAGGTGGAGATTTGAGGATAGATCTCAGGGATAACCTTAATAGAATATTCATCAGCTTTCTAGTGTGTTCTTTCAGGGTAGTGGTCTCCACTGATGGCTTGGACCCAGGCAGGGGGTCATTAGTCAGTGCAGCTTGTCCTGATGTCAGCCATGGCTGGCTTGTCTGGTTTTGCTGCTTCTCTGGGCCTGGAGCTGAAGCTCAGGACTAGCCTTTATTACTAAGGGACGGTGGTGTAAAAGCCTGCCTGGGAATGGGAGTCTTATGAGGCCAGTCTTTAGCCCCTTGTTCCTCCTCCAAGGGTCTACCACTGACTGCTGACATGCCAGGGGATGAAGACTTATTGTGCCCTGTGGTGGTGGGGGAGGTCCTTATTTCCTATTGACCTCTGTACCTGCCCTAGTGTCTGCTCTGATCATGTCTGTCTAACCTACCTCATAAGTATGGTTTCTGGAGCCAACATTTTCTAAGTGCGACCTTGAATGTTTCTTTCTTACCCCTTACTTACCCTTTGAGCTCATAGCATTTTTGCAGTTTCTTTTTCCCTCATCAATCCCACATAGCCAGGACCCCTTTCCACTTTATTGTTCCTTCGTGAGCTCCGCCATGTTTCCTTGTGCTGATCACATTCCTGACCCTTCTTTTCATAGTCACGACCAGGGCTTATCTGATCACCAACCAGGGTTTATCTGATCACCGTTATCCTGCTGTGCCAGTGCTCAATACCCGCTGTATTCAGTGAGACCAGCTGAAACAGCTTGTAGAGGAAATCTAAGTGGGGGAGGGGGGTCCCCTCTCCTCTGGAGATCTAGATCCCAGAAAGCAGTGAACGGAGATAGTAAAACAGGAGACGGCGGCATTTTGTGCTTCTATCTCAATGCACATGGTTTGATTCAAGATAATTGACAGGAATAAAGTTTCATAACTCAAAATGAGTTTTTCTTAAATACATTTAAAGGCAGAAAATAGCTTAGATTTAAAAGTCCACCATGACCTTACAGTAAAGCACAAAACCCAGTGTGTGGTCGGTGCACACTGTCTGTTAGACCAGCTGCAGGGGTAGAGCTGTGGGTTGTGTCTTTGGGACAATAATCCTGACGTGCCCTGCAAGGCACAGACAAGTCCCCTTCTCTCCAAGGATAGGCACTTGAAACATTACTTCTCACCTATTAATGAATGTCCGTATTTACAGTTGATAATTATTTTTTCTTTAATCAGAGGTGCAAATTTTATGTAAATGAGCAGGGTCTAGAAGGATAGCTAGCTATACTTCAAGTTAAGGCTTGGACTCAGACCTCGCTAGATAATTGGAGTGAGCTAGGCTGGACCACATGGGAGGCCCCTGTAGATTTGTTTTTAACTTTTAGCTTTTTTTTCTTTCTGTAAGCAGATAGACTTTATTGACTTAGAGCCAAAGAAGGCAGAACTATCTATATCTTCTTAAGGGCGAAATATAAGTCTGATCTTATTACTCTAGTGCATGCATCAAGATGGCACACAAGTGCCATCTTGTTCAGTACTAGGAGGCCTAAAGACTTGAGACAGATTTTTAATGCTACGAGGGGCCTCCATGGCCTTCTCTAAGCTTTGTGCTGGGTGTGGGTAGGGAGGCTGGAGGGGACAGCCCCCAGACCCTTTTGACCTCACCAAATGGTGACAGAGAGCACATCACAGGTGTCCTTCCGACATGCGCACTTTCTATTACCGCCTATTGAGAAGTGCTTCCCAACAACCCACAGGTAGATGGAGTGTTGGAGTATAGGAATTAAGGGCCTGCTCTTTGACCTGGAGGAGGAAACCCAGGATGGACAGGAGCCAAGCTCTCCATCGCTCCAGGTGTCAGGAATACTCTGCACATGTTTCTGTCATTGTGTGGACTCACAGTGAAGAGAAGGGAAGCAGAAAATTATAAAGGAAATAGCAAATTATTTCAATGCTCTTCTTTTCCATTGTAGAACAATGCCTATAGTATCATTCAGATTTTACTATGGTTAGTACCAACCATCTTTTTTAGATAGGCAATAGATTTTATTATACATTTTTAAGGAATGTGATATGCCTATAAAGTAAATTCTTTTACATTTCAGTATATATGTTTGTACTCTTAGATCACTGTTAATTAATATATTGGGGTAGTAGTTGCCATGAAGTATATTATACAAAGAGAATAATAAATACAGTATACAAACAGAATAATAAATAAAATATAGGCTTTTCTTGCTCTTAAAGAGCTTGTAATTTGGTGGAAAAATGAGACTTACTACAAAATAAACATAACGGAAAATAAACTTGGCCTTAAAAACTGTGAAAATGCCTCAGAACCTTTCTCATATTATTCCTTCTGAATTATCTATAAGACAGAATCTTAAATGTGGGTTTAGCTAGGAATTATTTTTTAAAAATTAAAGAGTAATTTGTTATATAATATAAACTTTTCTCATATGAAAAATATTTACTGCCTTTTCCTACTTAGCATAATGTTTTAAAGTATTATGACTGTGTTCAGTATATAACATTATATGCTCTCAGTTTATAGCTTAGAACTGTTTAAATATTAATAGGTCTATTAACAATAGGCTGTGGAATTTGCAGTAGTTAATTTTCTTTATTTTTCCTTCTCTAATATACAGTGACAGTTATGGCACACATAGTTACATAAAATTAAGAAAGGGGAACTCAAACTATTTGATTAAATTATTGTTTATTAAAATTTCATGTCATAATACTTGTGTTTCAACAAAGATGGCTGTATCTATTCTTCGCTCTGATTCTTTGCCATAAATGGGTGTCTCCAACAATTCACTTCAGTCCTGACACTGTCTAGAGTTAGCACGCACCCCACAGGTTAAGGGCTCAGTCCCACAAGACTGTCCTGACTTAAGATGGCAACATCAGTACCAGCTTGCCGCCATTAGGTCTGACCAAGTGGTTGTAAATTCAAGTGTCACCACAACTCCCTCCTCAGATCTGATCATTCGTTAGGAAAACTCAGAACTCAGGAAAGTGCGTTGGTTTATTATGAGGATAAAACTCAGGAACAAGCCGCCAAGTGGAAGCGGGGTGGGAGGGGCACAGAGCCTCGCTGCCGTCTCTGGGCATGCTGCCTTCACAGCAGTTTGTTCACCAGCCCAGACGTTCTACCAGCCTTTTTGTTCAGGAGTTTATAACCCAGTCTTCTTCTTCCCTCTCCTAAGGGGAGGGCTGGAAGCATTTGGTCTTCTGGTAGTCAGCCGCTTCCTGGCACTATGTAGGGGTCTCCTTTCCTGAGTCCAACACTGTTCCTATTACTCAGGAAATTCCAAGGGTTTTAGGATCTCTATACCAGGAACTCAGGACAGAAATCAAATATATGTATTTTTATTTTGCCACCCTAGTAAAGAAAAGTATATATTGATAGATCTGAGCAATCAGGGCCTCTGCAGTCACTTTGCACCCACATCAACGATTTAACTTATTAACATGGTGGCTTCTTTTACAGCTTAGTTCTCTGGTGACTTTAGAAGATCATCTTATAGTTTTTAGTACATAAAGGGGTTATACTTCAAAAGTTCATTTGTGATTTCACAGTTTTAAATGTAGGGCATACATTCCATGGATCAGACCCCTTGTACAAAAATCCAACACTTTTTTCTGCATTGGGCAGATTGTCTCACCAAATACCAATTTCCTCCTCTGAAATAAAGGTGATAATAGTATATACCTAGTTTTGGGGGCTATTGTGAAGCACTTAATATAATGCCTGCTCCTCAGTATAGTTAGTTATTTTTATTCGCAGAAAAGTTACAGTGTACACAGAACTGCATAAATCATAAGTTGTGATGCTCCATAGTTAAAAAGGATAATGTTGCTGACTTTATTTTCGTTATGGTGAAATTCATATAACATTAACCATTTAAAAGAGAACAGGTCAGTGGCATTTAGTACACTCATAGTGGTAGATAACCATTACCTCTAATTCCAAAACATTCTCATTACCTTAGAGTAAAACACTGTACCCCTCAAACAGTGACTCTCCTCCCCATCCCCCTTCTCCCCATCCCCCTTCTCCCCCCATTTCCCCCTCTCTCCTACACCTGGCAACTACTAATCCACTTGTCTGTCTTTATTTTTTTCTTTTTCTCTTTTTTTATGTGGCGGAGACAGAGAGAGTCAGAGAGAGGGACAGATAGGGACAGATAGTAAGGGAGAAAGATGAGAAACATCAACTCTTTCGTTGCAGTTCCTTAGTTGTTCATTGATTGATTTCTCATATATGCCTTTACTGGGGGTGTGGGGCTACAGCAGACCGAGTAACAACCCCTTGCTCGAGCCAGCGAGCTTGGGCTCAAACTAGTGAGTCTTGCTCAAACCAGATGAGCCTGCGCCCAAGCTGGCAACCTCGGGGTCTCGAACCTGGGTCCTCCACATCCCAGTCCGATGCTCTATCCACTGCTCCACCACCTGGTCAGTCTATTTGTCTGTCTTTATGGATTTATCTATTCTGGATATTTCATATGGGTATAATCATAAGAATGTAACCACTTGTACTGGCTTCTTCAATGTAGCATAACATTTTTGAGATTTATCTATGTTGCAGTAGTATCAGTACTTTATTTCTTTTTATAACTGAATAATATTTCATTATGCGTATATACCACAATTTGTTTATTAATTTGTCTGTTCACGGACATTTAGGTTGTTTCCACTTTTGGTCATTACGAATTAGTGTTACTATGAACATTTGTGGAATTGTAGGGTCATTTGGTAATTCTATGTTTAACTTTTAGAGGAACCATAAACTGTTATCCACAGGAGCTGAAATAATTTATATTTGTATAAGCAATGTACAGAGGTACTTATACATTTTATTTATATATATTATATATATACATATATATAATATAAATATATATGCATGCACGTCATCAACACTTGTTATTTTCTTTTTCTTTTTTTATTGTAGCCATTCTGATTAATGCAAACCAGTACCTTATTTTCCTAATGATTAATGATACTGAGCATCTTTTTTATGGGTTTTTTTGACCATTTATATATTTTCAGAGATATGCCCTTTCAAATCCTTTACCCAGTTTTAATAGTATTGGTTGTCTTTTGTTTTTGAATTTAAGAGTTTTTTTGCATATTCTGGATAATAGACTCTTACCATATATATATAATATGCATATATATTTTCCCATTCTCTAGGTTGTCTTTTCTCTTGATAATGTCTTTTAATGCACAATTTTTAATTTTTATAAATTCTCATTTATCTGTTTTTTCATTTTGTTGCTTGTGCTTTTAGTGGTGTATTTAAGAACCAAATTCCACATCATGCAGATTTACTTCTGTGTATTCTTCTAAGAGTTTATGATTTTAGCTCTTATATTTGGGCCGTTAATTTTTTTAAAAAATTGATTTTAGAGAGTAGGGACAGGAAATAGAAACATCAGTTTGTTGTTCCACGTGTATGCATTCCTTGGTTGACTCCTGTGTGTGCCCTGACTGGGGATAAAACCCACAACCGTGGCTTATCAGGGCAACGCTCTAACCAACTGAGCTACCTGGCAGGGTTCATTAATCTTTTTTAAGGTAATTTTTTTATATGGCGTGTGTCAGGGATTCACTTTTACTCTTTTTTATCCAGTTGTCTCAGCACCTTTTGATGACAAGACTCTTCTTTCTGGTTTTTTGTTTTGTTTTTTAAGCTGTCTCTTTAAAAGGCACTTAATGAAGTGATTAAGATCTCTGATTCTATAGACAGAACACTGAGGTTCAAATCTATCACTACTGCTTACTTCCTCGCGACCTTGGGCAAGTTATTTAAACTTCGTAATACTCAATTTCGTTATATGTAAATAGAAAAATCATAGTGTTATGGACATTATATCGTATAATATATGTAAACCACTTAAAAGAATCCTTTGAAGAAATCACTGTTTAGTAACAGCTAACCCTAGTTATTGTCCATCAGGCCTAAACTAATAGTTTAATTCTTCAAAGGGTAAGACTTGCGGATCCAAATGAATTGAGATAAACTAGACATTGAGTGGACACTTACAGTATTTTGGGGCATTGTGTATGTTATTCACTTCTTAACAGCAATCCTTATTTTATAAGAAACCTGAGATTTAGAGTGTTAACTAATTTTTCCACCGTAAAATGATCAAGTAGAAGATATGGGATTCATTGGAGGGTCTTCTGCTTCACTCTTCCATGATCACTTTGTGTAGAAAAACAAATTAATAAAAGCATGACTGTTTCTTTCTGGAATTTCATATAATACTGGAGTAAGGAAAAATGAGAAGGATGTATGTGTGTCTCTGACATACATATCTGCCACATAAAGCATTGTGTGCCGATCAGTTCTCTAAGGGAGTATTTTATTGTGATTTATTTGTACTTTTGGTTATACCTCAGACTTGCAGTTCTCACTTTTATAATTCTTTATATAATTGATATTTATAATTCAAGTTTGAATATTTGATTTTTTAATATATTAAATCGAAAGAAAAAATTTAACATCTATAAATCAATGTTTATTTTTTTTTACTGAGGTTTCCTAGTCCAGTATTTTGAATGATATTAGAGAAAATGTTACAACCCATACATTTAGGTTTCTTTTGTGGTTCTCTCAGATGTAATAAAGGAACAGAATCGAGAGTTACGAGGTACACAGAGGGCTATAAGCAGAGATCGAGCAGCTTTAGAGAAACAAGAAAAACAGCTGGTAAGTAGAACATTACATTTCAGTTTAACTTTCAAACAAATTTGGAAATTAGTGTTGGAGTAATTAGCTAACCGGGATAAAGACCCCTGGCAGGTGGTGAGTGATTTGCTTTACTAAGAAATGGCATTCAGCGCCTTTCCAGTTTCTGCTTACCTTTGTTTATTGTGTCATTCTGCTGACTCTTACCAGGATTCTGTGTATTCTGCTGATTATAAAGTCAAATTATTCTTCCATTTGTAAAAGTCATGAATGCCTACAAAGAAATGTGCTCAAAACAGAGCCAGATTCTCAGTTAGTAACAAAGATAATGTAGTCCTCAAAAACACGAGGGTTACCTTGTTAACTTGTAGGTGTCTTACTTGATATTTTAACTATCATTGTGTGTATGATAATGAATGTATTTTGAAAAATAGATTAGTTATCGTTAAATATTTGTTATGTTTTTAAATATCTGTTGCTTAAAATATTTTAATAATCAGTATGGTTGAGGTATAATTGCCAAGCTTACATGTTTAAAGCATACACTTTGATACATTTTGACACATGTATTAAATAGTGAAACCATACTGCAGTCAAGGTAAGGAACATATCTTTCATTCCTAAGAGTGTTCCTTTATTCCCTCTGTAACCCTTCCTACCCATCGCTCCCTGTCTACTTCCTCCTCCATCAGCCAGGCACTGATCTGTCACTGCAGATTAGTTTACATCTCCTAGAATTTTATATAAATGGAATCATATCATTAATATGAACTCTTTTTTGTTCTTAGAGCTTCTTTCACTGTTTTGAGATTAACAAATGTTGTTGCATGTATCAGGATTAGTTTCTGTTGTATGAATGTTCCACAGTTTGTTTATCCATTTACCCCAATGGACATTTGGGTTATTTCCAAATTTTGGCTGTTTTGAATAATGTTGCTATAAACATTCGATTGAAGTCTTTGCGTGAACATATGTTTTCATTGCTATTGAGTATATTTCTAGGAATGGGATTGCTGGGTCATAGATTAAATGTATATTTTACTCTATAAGAATGCTCAACAGTTTTATGAAATGGCTGTAATGTTTTCTGTTCCCACCAGCTATTTATGCAAGTAAATTTGTTTCATATCTTGGCCAGAGTTGAAGTTAAGTCTTTTTTTGTGTGTGTATGTTCTAGTGATTTGTAGCCGATTGTCAATCCTAATTGCTAATGATGTTGAGCATCTTTTCATGTGCCTGTTTGCATTTTACGTATCTTCTTTGCCAAAGGGTCTACTGAAATATTTTAACTCATTTTTTAAGTTGTTTTCTGATTCTTTAGTTGTAAAAATTCTTTATATATTCCGAATGCATATACTTTATTTATTTATTTATTTTTCTTTCTGAAATTGGAAATGGGGAGGCAGTCAGACAGACTCCCGCATGGGACCAAACCGGGACCCACCCAGCATGGCCACCAGGGGGCGATGCTCTGCCCATCTTGGGGCATCGCTCTGCCACAATCAGAGCCACTCTAGCGCCTGAGGCAGAAGCCATGGAGCCATCCTCAGTGCCCGGGCAATCGCTGTTCCAATGGAGCCTTGGCTGCGGGAGGGGAAGAGAGAGAGAGGAAGGAGAGGAGGAGGAGTGGAGAAGCAGATGGGCGCTTCTCCTGTGTGCCCTGGCTGGGAATCGAACCCAGGACTCCTGCACGCCAGGCCGACGCTCTACCACTGAGCCAACTGGCCAGGGCCCATATACTTTATTAAGTATATGTTTTGCAGATTTCTCTCCAGTGTTTGGTCTTGTCTTGCTGGTATTTTTTTTTTTTTTTTTTGTATTTTTCTGAAGCTGGAAACGGGGAGAGACAGACAGACTCCCACATGCGCCCGACTGGGATCCACCCGGCACGCCCACCAGGGGGCGACGCTCTGCCCACCAGGGGGCGATGCTCTGCCCCTCCAGGGCGTCGCTCTGCCGCGACCAGAGCCACTCTAGCGCCTGGGGCAGAGGCCAAGGAGCCATCCCCAGCGCCCGGGCCATGTCTGCTCCAATGGAGCCTTGGCTGCCGGAGGGGAAGAGAGAGACAGAGAGGAAGGAGGGGGGGGGTGGAGAAGCAAATGGGCGCCTCTCCTATGTTCCCCGGCCGGAAATCGAACCCGGGTCCCCCGCACGCCAGGCTGACACTCCACCGCTGAGCCAACCGGCCAGGGCCTGGTCTTGTCTTGTATTATCCTAATTGTGTCTTCTGAGGAACAAAGGTTTTTATGTCAAGTAAAATGTATTCTTCTTCTGTGATTAGTATTTTTAGTGTCATATTTAAGAAATATTTGCCTAACCCAAAGTTGCTAATACTTTCTCTTCTGTTTTCCTCTGGAAATAGTATAGCTTTAGTTCTTATATTTAGAAGTGTGAACTATATTGACTTAAGTCACACTGTTGTCAAGTGAAGGGAGAGGAGCACTTTTGCATTTGGAAATTCAGTTGTTCCAACGTCAGTTGTTGCTACATCTTTCCCTGTTCAAATACATTGGTCCTCTTTGTGGAAAAACATTTGTCCAAATACATGTGGGCCTTATTCTTGGCTTTGGGCTCTATGCTATTCCATTGATCTATAGGACTATTTTTAAGGCAATACCACACTTTTTATTACTGTTGTTTTATAGAATTAAGCTTCAACTTTCTACTTCTGTTTTCAAAATTGTTCTGTCTATTTTAGGTGCTTTGCATTCCCAAATGAACTTTCAAATTGTTAATTTCTACTGAAAATGATCAAATATTGATTGGGATGACGATGAATTTGTAAACTAATTTGGGAAAACTAGACAGCTTAACAATACTGAGTCCTACAATCCATAAACCTGCTGTATCTCTCCATTTATTTCAGTGTTTTTCAGCTTTTGGTCCACGGACCAGTGCTGTAGGAATTTCGTGCCAGTTTGTGGAAGAGTTAACCACCTGATGTTGTGTGACGGTTACAGAGTCTGGCCAGCCCCACGTTTCTGGCAGACCAGCGGTTGAAAAACCCTGATTTAGATATTTCACTCTTCTTAGCATGTTTGCACTTGTAATTATTCAGGCTCTACACCTGTTGTCTGGGTCATCCCTAACTACTTCATATTTTTGATTGATGCTAAATATTTTAAAAACAAATTTAATTTCTGATTTTTTTGTTGCTGCTATATAGAAAGAAATACATTAATATTTTTGTATGTTGATCTGAATCCTGTAACCTTCTTGAACTCACTTATTGTAGTGTTCTTTTTATAGATTCTATTCGATTTCTACATAGATAATTATGTCATTTATGAGTAAATTAAACTTTTCATCTTCCTTTTCAGTCATGATGTCATTTTTTTTTCATTTCTTATTAAACTGGCTAAAACTTTCAATGTTAAACAGAATTGGTGATCTTAGGAGGAAGCATTCAGTCTTTCACCAAAAATAGGATATTAATGCCTGACCTGTGGTGGCGCAGTGGATAAAGCATCGGCCTGGAACACTGAGGTCGCTGGTTTGAGACCCTGGGTTTGCCCGGTCAAGGCACATATGGGAGTTGATGCTTCCTACTCCTCCCCCTTCTGTTTCTCTCTTTCTCTCCTCTCTCTCTAAAAATGAATAAAATATTTTTAAAAATAGGATATTAAAACTGTAGGATTTTTATAGATGCCCTTTCTCAGATTGAAGTTCCTTTTTTATCTACTTTGCTGAGACTTTATATCAGAAATGAATTTTGTCAAATGCTTTTTTTATTTTTTGCATCTATTAAGATGATTATGATGTAGTTTTTTTTCTTTAATCTGTTAATGTTGATTTTTCTAAGTGAATCAAGCTTTTCCTCCTGGGATAAATGTCATTGGTAATGCTGTATTTTTTTTAAATACTTTTGTTTCAATTTGGTTAGGAATACTTGCATCTGTGCTGATAAAACACTTATTTGTGGTTGTCTTTTTCTGTAATGTGTTTATTTTTGACATCAGAGTGATGCTGGTCTTAAAGCATGATGAGTTAGCAATGTTACTTGCTCTTTATTAGATGGTTTGTGTGTTTTCCAGGTGTCTGATAGGATTCATCAGCAAAGCCATGGGAGTGCTCTTTCCTTTGTGGATAGCTTTCGGACTACAAGTTCATTCAGAAAATAGATATACTGGATGTGAGGGCGATCTGGCTACGACATCTGTCACCTCATTGATCGCCAGGGTTGATTCGGCTGATCTGGCTGGCTAGGCGGGTGTCCCCTTCCTCCCTCACCGCTCCATGTGCGTCCTTCCTGAAGCTGCGCGCTCGGTCGAAGAAGAAAATAGATCTAGATCAGGTTATCTGTCATTTTGACTGAGCTTTGGTAGTTTGTGTCTATCAAGTAATGTGTCCATTTCTACTGAATTTTAAAATATGACATACTGTTGTTTATACCATTCTCTTATTGTCCTTTCCCCTCGTTAGCGTATGAAGTGATGCTCCGCTTTGTGTCCCCAATATTTGTAGGTTGAATGTTCTTTTCTGTCTCAGTTGTTGTCTCTCATCTGTCTGGCTAATGGTATATCAATTTGATCAAATTTTTGCAAAAAAAAGAAAAACCTGCCTTTGATTTCATTAATTTTCTGTACTTTTCCTCTTTTATGGATTTCTTTGTTAATATTTTTTCCTTTCTTTTGTTTACTTTATGTTGTATTTCCTTTTGTTACTTTTTTATTTTGAAGCTTTTGACTATTTTTTTAATATAAGCCTTTCCTGTCTACTATTTTTTTTTTAGAGAGAGAGAGACAGGAAGGGAGTGAGATAAGAAGCATCAACTCAAAGTTGTATCATTTTAGTTGTTCATTGATTGCTTCTTATATGTGCCTTGATCAGGGGGTTCCAGCCAAGCCAGTGACCCCTTGCTCAAGCCAGCGACCTAGGGGTTCCAAATCTGGGACCTCAGCATCCCAGGTTGATGCTCTGTCCACTGTACCACCACTGGTCAGGCTGCTAATATTTTGTTTAATTCTTTTTACACCACTTTTATTTTTCAATACAGTTGACATTCAATATTAGTTTCACATACACAGCATAGTGATTAGATATTTCTATGTTACATAGTGATAATTCTAGTACCCAGCTGGCACCATATATAGTTATTATAATATCATTGACTATATACTTCCTGTGCTGTACTTTACATCCTCGTAACTATTAGTACTTCTTACTCCTTTCACCTTTTTCAGTATAACCTTCAATGCTATAAATTTCTCTCTAAGAACTGTTGTAACTGCAGCACAAACATTTTGATATGTGGCATTTTCATTTTATTAAAGTCAAAATATTATTTCATTTCCCCTGTGATTTTTTTTCAACTTATGACTTACTTGGAATCATGCTAAATTTCTGCTCATTTGTGGTTTTCCTTTCATATTTTCTTAATGATTTATAGTTGAACTTTATTGTGCTTAAAGAACATACTTTGTATCATTTGAACCATCTTAAATTTATTGAACCTTGTTTCTATGGTATATTTTGCTGATTTTTTTTCAGTATATGCTTGTAAATGACTATTCTGTTAATGGAATTTTCTATAAATGTCAGTTTAGTCAAGTTAGTAATAGTTTTTTGTAAATCTGTATCATTACAGATTTTCTCTCCGTTAGTTCTAACAATTACAGCAATATAGATGAGAGGAGTTGTTGGTCTCCTTCAGGCTAATTGTACATTTGCTTCCCCTTTCAGTTCTGTCAGTTGTACTACATGTATTTTCAAGCATTGCTTTTTTGTTTGTTTGTTTGTTTGCTTGCTTGCTTTTATTTTGTATTTTTCCAAAGTGAGAAGCGCGGGGTGGGGAGGCGGCAAGGAGGGACATGCGCCCACCTGGGATCAGCATGCCCACCAGGGGGCGATGCTCGGCCCCCTCTGGGGTGTTTCTTCACTGCAATCCATTCTAGCGCCTGAGGTAGAGACCATGGAGCCATTCTCAGCGCCCGGGCAAACTTTGCTCCAATGGAGCCTTGGCTGCCGGAGGGGAAGAGAGAGACAGAGAGGAAGGAGAGGGGGAGGGGTGGAGAAGCAGATGGGCGCCTCTCCTGTGTGCCCTGGCCGGAAATCGAACTCGGCACTTCCACACGCTAGGCGGACGCTGTGCTGCTGAGCCAACCGGCCAGGGCCTATTTTCAAGCATTGTTATTAGGTGCAAAGACATTTACGGTTTTTTGACATCTTTGTGTATTGATTCCCTTATCATTATGAATGCCCTTTTTTATCTCTGGTAATAGTCTTTGTTCTCCAATTTTGTTTTCTTTGCTTTATCTAATGTTTATGTGGCCATTCCACATTTCTAGATTTTTTTATTTATTTCTTTTTTACAGGGATAGAGAGTCAGAGAGAGGGATAGAGTCAGA